>NC_041749.1:65100918-65282467 GCF_004115215.2 Ornithorhynchus anatinus | reverse complement strand
TGGGGGAAACATGGTGTTAAAGTCCCCTTTGGAGGAATATGGTGTTAGAGCTTCCCCAGTGGGAGGAATACACTGATATGTTACTCACGTGTGGGCGGACACCCAAGCCTACTTATGATTTACTACAACGTGGTGCGGCGGCTGGCTCTCACCATGTGCTCACCTCACCCAGGAGGAATCCACCTTTGCGGTTAAATACACTATCTGGTTAAACACTAATGATTACATACACATATGAGCTACATACAGTTATGCGTTAAACCCAGTTATGCATTACCCACTTATGGTTACTGGCACTTGGTGAGGCGGCTAGCTCCCACCCTGTTCACGTTCCATTCGGGAGGCACCCACTTAGACATCAAATCCACTTATGTGCTACTCGCACTCGGTGAGGTGGCTAGCTCCCACCCTGTTCACGTTCCCCTGGGGAGGCACCCACTTACACATCAAATCCATTTTAAACGTTACATACCCATGGTGAAGTGACTGGCTTCCAACGCCATGAGCTCTCAGCAGGACAGGACACTCACCCATCCCACGGCTCCTCACTTGGTGCAGGCAGAGCGGCCTTCTCAAGTTCTGGATAGAGGCGACCTGCAGCCAGCTCTGCAAGTCCAGTTCCTCTGCACAGATTAGAGACAGCAGGTATTTATCACCTGTGCCCTTAGGCCATTCCAGCTTCTGACCTCAGTTTATCCAATCTCTGCCCTCCCCCCTCCTCCATTCCTAATTTGATTGGCACGGGGGCGAGGGGCACCTTCTGTATTCCCAGCTTGGGCTGTCAATCTGGCAGTTTTGGTTGTGGGGGCAGTGTCCCACCCTCACTTCTGAGTTCCACCTGCTGGCTCAGGTCACGAGGTAGCATTTGACCTTGAGATGGTCGGTACCCTAGGGTCACCTGGGACATACCAACCCTTGGCCCTCACCATCTCTGCCCACCTGACTCCACCCCTTCCTATGTCCCCTCTGGGTCATGTGGTGGTGGGGTGGCACTGGAAGCCGTGCCTTCCGGTGCTGTCCCTCCCCTGACCACATAAACCGATAACCTCCCTGGCTTGCCACGGGAACCAGAAAAGCAAATCCATGGGTCAGGGCACAGGACGGTTCCTATCCCATGGCCAGGGCCAACAGAAGGCAGCTCCCTGCCGCCCTTAAGGAATGGGAATAGGAGGTATGGAATGTGGTTGGTGGATCACCATGGGTTTAAGGCACTGCACTGAGGTAAGGGGCCAGGGATTGTTGAAGTGTCCGCTGCATGCTGACTGAGCGCAACAGCAGTGGGACAGATGATAAACCCCCACTCCAATAACACCCTTAGTTAATAACCCATGGATTAGGGAGTTGCCTCAGTTCTCAAAGGAGGCCTTAGAACCAGTTCCAAACTCCTTCCGTGGTTGGACTCATCAGCCGCATGGTATATTGCCAGAGATGATCGCGTCCAATTGTCCAGAATCACCGGGATGAAGGGGCGAAGGTCACAAGTCAGGTTGAAGCAGGTGGTCTGGTAGAAACAGGTTCCCCTCCCTGATGCTGTCATGTCATAGCTAAGGCTGAAGACAGGGTCTCTGGGGAGCAGTTCAGTGATGATTCCTTTGCTATATCTATCTGAAAGTCAGGCAATCCTAACCATAGAATTGTGAGGCAGAGAAGTACCCAGGAGCATCACATAGCCAGTATGCTTAAATTTGAAATAATAGCTTTTGCATGATACCGAATGGCATACATCTGCTTTTAGCCCCTTAGCTAGGCTAGAGCAGAGACAACAAAGAGCTTGTGTTGTTAACCTTAACATAATGGAAATTTTATATTAAAGACCACTTGAACCAATGTAACAAGCAAAGATGTACAAATAAACCCCATTTTTAATACATCCAATTTGTAATATTCAGCAATTAAATCTGTACTTTGCACGCAGCTGTCTCCTTATGAGACTCCTTAAATTCAATGGCTAACAAAGTTTCTCAGCCTAACCCCACTTTAGTTAACTTCTTTTACCCCAACAATATTCTTTTATTCTAGCCGTATATATACATATATATATATATGTTCCAAATATGTCAAGATGACTTCTGTATTTGATTTGCCTATATACTTTTTACCAATTTAGCCAAATTTAATGCAATAGAGTTTCAAGAATAATGATTAAATCACCACCCCTACAGTTATTCCAAGCCTGGGAGAACAATGGCAAATTCACACCCAACTACCACCATTGTAGTTTCTAGAGGGAGGTGCCTTAAATTGAGGAGTGCAACCATTTACTTGAGGGAGGCAACCCTTTGCTAGAGGGAGGTACCTTTTCTCAAAGAAATTCCCTTCTGATCTTCCAAACTGATAGCTCTGGCCCTGAGGCAAATTGGTTGTCTCCTACCCCCATGCCTTAACTGAGCTGAGAGGAGGAAGAATTAAAAACCCCCAGGTTAATAAAATGATTCTCAATCTAAGGAGATACCCAAATTCTGCTAGGAATTTCTCTGCAATGAACAATATACGTTTTCCCAACACTGGCCAATTCATTCAAACATAACGCATTCTAAACACACTTTCACCCACACGGGGGTAAAGCCAATTCCCCCTATTAAACAAGATGTCTTAACGCAGAACACTCTGCACATTCACACTCTTACTCAAAGACCAATCCCACATTCACACAATGTTTTCGGTACTTAAAACAGAACGGAGATGTTTTCTGGTCATCATCAGGAACTTCTTCGTTGAGGGCGTTAAGAATCAGATTTCAGCACACACTGATCTTCTTCGTTGAGGGCGTTAAGAATCAGATTTCAGCACACACTGATCTCTCATGTAAGAATAGTTTGGTGCCTGCAACTTAAAACTAGATAAACTTGATAACTTGATAAACTAGATAAACTTGATTAGCTTCCAACCCCATGAGCTCTCAGCAGGACAGGATGCTCACCCATCCCACGGCTCCTCACTTGGTGCAGGCAGAGCGGCCTTCTCAAGCTCTGGATAGAGGCGACCTGCAGCCAGCTGCTACAAGTCCAGTTCCTCTGCACAGAAGATTAGAGACAGCAGGTATTTATCACCTGTGCCCTTAGGCCATTCCAGCTTCTGACCTCAGTTTATCCAATCTCTGCCCTCCCCCCTCCTCCATTCCTAATTTGATTGGCACGGGGGCGAGGGGCACCTTCTGTATTCCCAGTTTGGGCTGTCAATCTGGCAGTTTCGGTTGTGGGGGCGGTGTCCCACCCTCACTTCCGAGTTCCGCCTGCTGGCTCAGGAGGTCACGAGGTAGCATTTGACCTTGAGATGGTCGGTACCCCAGGGTCACCTGGGACAGGAAGTCACTTCACTTCTCTGGGCCTCAGTGACCTCATCTGTAAAATGGTGATTGAAACTGGGAGCCCCATGTGGGACAGAGACTGTGTCCAACCCGATTTTCTTGTATCTACCTCAGCACTTAGTACAGTACCTGGCACAAAGTGAGTGCTTAACAAATACCACAACTATCATTATTATTATTATTATCTGTGATAGATGGGTTAGATTGCCCATTCAGTGACATCCTTCTACTTGGCCAGGGCTGTTCACCTTAGCATCCCATTTGGCATAATTCTGGGGGGAAAAGGGGAGGTCATGTAGGAGACCACACCCTCTCAGGCTTTTGTAAAACCACCCTGGTCCTCCACATTACCTATGGGCTAGGCACCAATAGAATCCACTAGTTCTCTTCTTAGTGGAGTGAGGCATTCTTATCCACTAAGAAACTTGAGATGGTATTCATTACAACCAGTAGTTAGCGATCATTAAAGGACTTCATTGCCTTCATACATTGGATTTCTTCAAAGGAAATGTCATAGCTCATAACTGAGCTTGAGAGCAATGTCATCATTTTTGAGTCATAAACAGATCACGCTTCAAACATTTGGCTACCCTGAAGTGGGAAAAATATTGCTGTCTCCTCATCCATGTGGTCTCCTCTTCCTGGTTATGGATATATCCCCAAATTACCACTTTAGCACTTTGGTGCCACCTAAGCACTTGGATACTCACCCAGGCCCCACATAGCACCTATGTACATATCCTTATATTCTATTCCCTCCTGTGTGACTCACCCCTCTCTGGAGTTGGAGTAGAATATAAACTCCTCGTGGGCACAGAATGTGTCTCATGCCTCTCTTGTACTTTCCTTAAGTATGTAAATACTTAGCCAGTGGGCTCTCATCCAATACTATTACATCAAGACAGGGAGGTATCCTTGAGCCAATCAGAATACTCAAATAGAGGAACCTTAATCATGACATTTAAGAGTTTATATGTAGAGAAGCCCTATTTGCTTGAGCTTCCCAAACTGTGAATGTGATATTTACTGTTTTGAATCACCCAGAGTTATAACTATAATGCCCCATAAAACCAGGAAATTAGGGGGTTTTGCTCCTAGGTTGTTTTGCTTTGACTGAGGTAATCTTGTCTTTTATGGTGGCTTTCAATCCAAGTACTTGGCATTAAAGACAAACATCTATAGCTTTATTAACTGTATTTAATTTGTTAGATATCCCAGGATAATATCATTGAAAGGTATGATTAACCAGTCATTAGGAAAATGGATTAACTAGGACAAAGACAAAACTCTTTCTTGTGCTTGTATTACTAAGCAGTCCACTTCATTAGGAAAAGTGACCACTGAGCCAAAGCAAATGTGCTTTGCAATATTTATATCCTGTGTATTCTACTGAGAGATGTAGGCTACAGGTGTCTCCAAATGTTTTTTCTACTGATCATTTTTGGCTATTTAAAAACAAAATAAAGCAATTCTCCATGTTCACTTAGTCTTTCCTCATCTCCCCAGCTGAGATTCCTAATTGTTCAAGTAGAAGAGGGTTATTTCCAGAAGTGTTTTCCAATTTGTGTTCCTGTAAAACTGATTCTTTTCTAACATTTTATATTGTTTGTCTAGACTAGCAAATTAAGTGGGGGCTTTGAGGCAGTTATGCAGACAATTGCCTAGTCTTCCTTATCCACCTTCCTTTCCCTCTGCATGTATGAATGGCAAGTCCTTCTAAGAGCAGAGACCTTATCTTCTATGTCAGGCATCAGCACCTGGCAGTTGGTGGCATGTCCACCTATTCTTTATGGCATGTTTATTTATGTCTTAGATGCCAGGGCTCCCTGTTCTTCTCAACACACATGTAAATTGTAAGCTGCTCTCTAGACTGTACATTCCTGGTGGGCAGGGATCATGTCTAGCAATTATTGGTATTGTACTCTCCCAAATGGTTATACAGTGCTTAGGACTCCCTCTCTGCTCCCCTTCCACCCTCTGGTCCCTCCCCCTTCCCCCTTTCACCTCCCCTCAGCTAAGCCCCCTTTCCCTCTGCTCCTCCCCCTCTCCCTTCCCCTCCCCTCAGCCTTGTGTTCATTTGTATATATTTTATTACCCTATTTATTTTGTTAGTGAAGTGTACATCCCCTTGATTCTATTTATCGTGATTATGTTGTCTTGTTTTTGATCATCTGTCTCGCCCGATTAGACTGTAAGCCTGTCATTGGGCAGGGATTGTCTCTATCTGTATCTGTTGCCGAATTGTACATTCCAAGCACTTAGTACAGTGCTCTGCACATAGTAAGTGCTAATAAATACTATTGAATGAATGAATGTTAAACACTCAATAAACCCCATTGATTGATTGATTATTTTATTTCTATCCTCGGCACTTATGTTTATATGCATATTTTTATCGGATATTTATTTGTAGTTGAATTCCTCAACTTCACCTAAATATACTTAAACTGCTTTCTTATATTCCCTTCCTGCTCACAATTTTTGGAAATAGTGTTTGTCTGTTTCCCCTCCTTTTATGGTGAGCTCCTTAATGGTGGGGAGCATGTGAACATGTATCCAGCTTTTTTATGGTATTTGTTAAGCACTTACTATGTACCAGGTGCTGTACTAAATGCTAGGATAGATACCAGCATATCAAGTTGGACATAGTCCATGTCCCACATGGTGTTCACAGTCTTAATCCCCATTTTACAGGTAAGGTAACTGAGGCCCAGAGAAGGGAAGTGACTTGCCCAAGTTCACACAGAATACTAGGATTAGAAACCAGGTTCTTCTGACTCCCAGGTCCATGCTCTACCCACTAGACCATTCTGTTTCATTTCTACTCTCTCAAGCGGAGAGAGTTGGACAATTGGATGCGATCATCTCTGGCAATGTACCATGAGGCTGATGAGGAGTCCACACCACGGAAGGAGTTTGGGAATGGTTTTAAAGCCTCCATTGAGAACTGAGGCAGCTCCCTAATCCATGGGTTAATAACTAAGGGTGTGTTATTGGGGGAGGAGGTTTCTTATCTGTCCCACTACTGTTGCGCTCAGTCAGCATGCAGCGGACATTTCTACCATCCCTGGCCCCTTACCTCAGTGCAGTGCCTCAAACCCATGGTGGTCCACCAACCACATTCCATACCTCCATATCTCCTATTCGCATGCCTTAAAGGTGGCATGGGAGCTGCCTTCTGTTGGCCCTGGCCATGGAATAGGAATTGTCCTCTGCCCTGACCCATGGATTTGCTTTCCTGGTTCCCATGGCAATCCAGGGAAGTTATCGGTCTATGTGGTCAGGAGAAGGACAGCACTGGAAGGCACGGCTTCCAGTGCCACCCCACCACCACACGCCCCGGAGGGGACGTAGGAAGGGATGGAGTCAGGTGGGCACGGATGCCGAGGGCCAAGGAGTGGTATGTCCCAAGATGACCCTGGGGTACCGACCATCTCAAGGTCAGATGCTATCTCGTGACCTTCTGAGCCAGCAGGCAGAACTTGGAAGTGAGGGTGGGACACCGCCCCCACAACCGAAACTGCCAGATTGACAGCCCAAACTGGGAATACAGAAGGTGTCCCTCGCCCCCGTGCCAATCAAATTAGGAATGGAGAAGGGGGAGGGCAGAGATTGGATAAATTGAGGCCAGAAGCTGGAATGGCCTAAGGGCACAGGTGATAAATACCTTCTGCCTCTAACCTTCTGTGCAGAGGAACGGGACTTGCAGCAGCGGGGTGCAGGTCGCCTCTATCCAGAGCGTGAGAAGGCCACTCTGCCTGCACCAAGTGAGGAGCCGTGGGATGGGTGAGCATCCTGTCCTGCTGAGAGCCCATGGGGTTGGAAGCCAGATGCTTCACCATGGGTATGTAACGTTTAAATGGATTTGATGTCTTAGTGGGTGCCTCCCCAGGGAGACATGAACAGGGTGGGAGCTAGCCACTTCACCAAGTGCGAGTAGCACATAAGTGAGCTCCTTATCTTCCCTCCCAAGCCCTGTCCTCTTCCTGACTTCCCTATCACTGTGGATGGTATGACCATCTTCCCGTCTCTCAAGCCCGCAACCTCGGTGTCATCTTTGACTCAGCTCTCTCATTCACCTCACACATCCAATCCGTCACCAAGACCTGCTGGTCTCACCTTTATAATATCGCCAAGATCCGCCCTTTCCTCTCTACCCAAACAGCTATCTTACTGATACAGGCTCTCATAATATCCCGGCTGGATTATTCTGTCAGCTTCTCTCTGATCTTCCTTCCTCCTGTCTCTGCCCGCTCCAGTCTACTCTTCATTCCGCTGCCCGGCTCATCTTCCTGCAGAAACGCTCTGGGCATGTCACTCCCCTTCTTAAAAACCTCCAGTGGTTGCCTATTAACCTCTGCACGGAACAAAAACTTCTCACTCTAGGCTACAAGGCTCTCCATCACCTTGCCCCCTCCTACCTCTCCTCCCTTCTCTCTTTCTACTGCCCACCCCATAGACTCCACTCCTCTGCCGCTCACCTCCTCACCGTCCCCCATTCTCGCCTATCCCGCCGTCGACCCCTGGGCCACGTCCTCCCACTGTCCTGGAATGCCCTCCCTCCTCACCTCCGCCAAACTAATTCTCTTCCCCTCTTCAAAGCCCTACTGAGAGCTCACCTCCTCCAAGAGGCCTTCCTGGACTGAGCTTTCCGTTTTCCCTCTGCTCCCTCTGCTGCCTCTCTACCCCCCTTCCCCTCCCCTCAGCTAAGCCCCCTTTTCCCCCCCTTTCCCTCTGCTCCTCCCCCCTCCCTTCTCTTCCCCTCAACACAGTGCTCATCTGCTCATTTGTATATATTTTTATTACCCTATTTATTTTGTTAATGAGATGTACATCACCTTGATTCTATTTATTGCTATTGTTTTTGTCTGTCTCCCCCAATTAGACTGTAAGCCCATCAATGGGCAGGGACTGTATCTGTTGCTGATTTGTACATTCCAAGTGCTCAGTACAGTGCTCTGCACATAGTAAGCGCTCAATAAATACTATTGAATGAATGAAAGCAGTGTTTCACACTCAGGAAGCACTCATTACATACCCCTAATTAACTGAATTAAAAAGCATCAGTGCTTTTGGCCCCTGTTCCAATCCCTGGATTCTATCGCTCTTGTTGTCTCCTGTCCTGTGTTCTGGTGACTCAAGCTCTGAACAGCTCATACAACCTGAGAGCAATACTTACTGAGGTAGGAGAGCAATATGGGTCATGGCATAAAGTCACGAAGTCAAAGATCAGTGCAAAAATGGCAGCTTTTAAGAAGCCCTGAGAGGCCACCACTGTGGAAATAGCAGGTGATTCTCCTTCCCCACATGACACTTTTCTAATCAAGGAACATCCCCTAAAGTTGCTTACTCCTGTTATTCTTACTTTTTAACTCCTGCCTTCTCCTAATACAGACATATCCCCAGTTTTGAATGATGAACACAATACATAAAATCCAAAGATTTTTCATGTAATAATTGTTGATGTAACTCAGGATCCAGAAGCCCCTCTCAATGTTATACCCAATCACTTCAGGGAAGAGTGTTCCCTCACCACCTCAATTCCCCCTCGTCTCATATCCATCGTACTATTTCTCTAGTAATTCTCTAGTATTTCCTGCCGGGTGGGTTGGTAAGACTCAAGAGAGAGGCAGTGTAGTTGGGATGGATGTGAAAGGGTGGAAGGGATGGAGATCTTTCTCTCCTGCCCTAATTCTGCTTTGTCTTCAGGTAAAGTAAGAAAAATCCGGTCCAGCTTCTCCCTCACTTCCCTGCCATTAATTAATTGTAACCATGCTATGCTTTCTCTCCCACCCCAATTCTGTGCTGCCATCAGTGGGGCAAGGGAGCAAGGAGCAACAGAATGGTGGGAAATTGCGGTCCCTTATCACAACAGCTGAATATGCTCCAGGGCTAAAGAGACACCTGGTCTCCATGGCAATGAATGCTGACAGGTAGCTAATATCTTAGAATAGTGCTTGACATATAGCCATTAGGCTTAATGAATACTTAAAAAACAAACAAACAAATCACAAAACAGAAGAGACCAAAGAGCTCTAGGGAGGAATGTGCAGCTGAGCTAACAGAAAAAGGCAAGAGGGAACAAAATCAGGTCAACCAGATCCCTGCTATATGGGGCAAGGAGACAGAGCCAGGACTCTGGTATTTGGTCAGCTGGAACTCCAAACATTTTTCTGTTCCCTAATGGAAATGAAGATGGTACATGGCTTGAGCAGGGGTCATGCAAGGGCCTGAATAAAAAAAAAGACAACTAAAAAAACCACACATCCACACACAAAAACTAACCAGTAGTAGAGTAGGAAGGGTAGAGGGGGCCTGGGGAGACTGGTGTAGATAGGTATTTATCATGCATGGGGATTAATAATAATGGCATTCCTTAAGTGCTTACTATGTGTCAAACACTGTTCTCAGCACTAGGGTAGATACCAGTTAATCAGGTTGAATACAGTCTCTGCACCACATGGGGCTCACAGTCTTATTCCGCATTTTACAGTTGAGGTAACTGAGGCACAGAGAAGTGAAGTGACTTGCCCAAGGTCACACAGCAAATAAGTAGCAAAGCCAGGATTAAAACCCAGGTCTTTCTGACTCCCAGTCCTGTGCTGTACTCACTAGGCAACACTGCTGGGGGTTGAAAAAGTGCCTAGGAATAGTGGAGGGAAAGGGGCACAAGGAGAGGGGTTGCAGGGAGTGATCTACAGTGGACTTTAAAATTTTTTCTATAGGGTTCAGTCATTGTGTCAGGACTGGTTCTAGAACAGGAAGCTAACAAAGTACATTGAAATATATGGGAAAAAGTAGTCCACAATAGGATGGTTCACAATGCACTCACAATTTTTGAAAAATAAAAGAACAGTATATCTTGAACACAGTAGGTACTCAGTGAGAGTTTGTTGACTGACTGAATCTTTCTTCAGAGAATAAATAGAGAAGGAGACTAGCCTAGTGGAAAGAGTAAAGATGTGGGAGTCAGGAGACCTGGGTTCTAATTCTGGTTCCACCACTTGCCTGCTGTGGTCTTTGAGCAAGTCATTTAACTTCTCTGTGCCCCACCGGTAAATTAGGGATTTAACCAATACCTATGCCCCCACCTTCTATGCTGGGAGCCACATGCAGGACAGGGACTGTGTCCAACTTGATGATCTACTCCAGTGCCTGGCACATAGTAAGCACTTATGATTATTATTAAATAAATTTAAAGGTTTTCAGGACCACACATTTTCCAATGTTTTGTTGCTCAACTTTGGCACATTTGTTTGCAAAGTCATCTCTTGAGAGAAGCCTGGATGAGTAGAAGCTGAGTTAAGCTTTCTATTTGTTTTCCTTAATCATGTCAGCTAGGGCCTATTAGGGTAAACTGTGTTATAAATGGGCCAGGAAGAAGGCATCTGAATTTAATGAGTCATAGAGGAAAGGAAGGGAGAGCAAAGGTTGAGGACTGTGATATGGTTGAGTCCAGTGCTGATGGCACCTAATTCATTAATTTAGCTAAAGAGGAAGATTTGCTTATTAAGAAACGGATACCCTTTGCAGTATTAAGACACAGGCTGATTCTGTGAAGCTTTTTCAGGTTTTCCCTATGCAGTTTCATGCAAAGATTCATAAGGATCACTGCTCTCAAGGTAGGGAGCATTTTTCCCAACTGTAACTGTGAAAAACTATGCAGACTTCAATTCCCCTGGAGGTGATCATATATTTTTCTTCAACTTGCTGAACAGTACCTTCAGTAGAAAGGTTTGTTTGTTGCAATTTTACCTGCTAAGGCTTAAAAAGGATTCAACTCCACCATGAGAGGTGTGCATCCTCCAACATGACTCCTAATTGGCCTGAGCATTTACCTGATTGACAGTTATCCAGACCTATGGATTGTTCTGCCCCCTCTCCCTCATGCTGCCATGCTGAACATGGAGTACTGCCCTGAGTTGCTCTGGGTAGTGGCAAGTTGGAGAGACAGGGCTGGGTAGTGGGAGTTCTGACCTGCTTTCTGTCAGTCAGACAGTCTTGCTGATTTCTGGGTTCCTAGGGCAGAGTCCAAGATAGATAGTAATACATGGCCCAGGAAACACTCCCTGCTAATAGTAGACTAGCAGCTCCTCGCATACTTGTTTTTTATATGAAATGTTTTTTATATGAAAAATTCTCTTTGAAAAGCACGTTTGCCCCATGCAGACTTGTCCCTTGAGCCACGTCTGTTTAGTTTCCTCACAGAGAACATAATCTTTGTGTGTGCTGCAGTGATGTGGAAGAATGAGTTGGATTCTCTTGTTTCTAAAGCATCCATGACAGTCAGCTATGTTTTGGCAGCAGAATTATTTTGACAGGTGACTGGGCAAAAAGCAGAAAGAACACGGAGTGATCATCTCAATTCCAGGCTATTTGCCCTAGTGATAGAAAATCACTGTGCTTGTAAAGTGGGCAGATTTTATAGCATAGACACTGGGAAATGCCCTTCCAACAGGTTGCTTCCTTTGTGATTTTCTTGGTTTACAATAGCATTTATTTTTTCATCAGAAACTACTCCCATGTGTGGATGGGAACTTTAGAATGTGTTTGGGATTTTTTTTGCAAGGATTGCTGCTGAAGAACCCTTGTAACTTGTATGTATTCTAATACCTTACGTTCGAAATTCTGAAAATCTAGTTTGCTTCTAGCCTTTATAAATTGCTTTGCTTTTTATCTTTACATTATATATTATAAATTACCTATTTATTCATATTACTGTCTTTCTCCCCCTCTAGAATGTGAGAGCATTATAGGCAGGGAATGTGCCTATTAATTCTGTTGTATTGTACTCTCCCAAGCATGTAGCACAGTGCTCTGTGTATAGTAAGCACTCAATAAATATGACTGATTCTAATTACTAGCTATTTAAAATATGTTGAGATTCAGACTGTGCTAAGAAATATTTGCTTTCTTTAAAATGTGATAAAAAACAAAGTGGAAATGTTTTTAGTAATAATAATAATGGTAATTGTTAAGCACTTACTATGTGCCAAGCACTGTTCTAAGCTCTAGGTTAGGTACAAGCTAATCAGGATAGACACAGTCCCTGTCCCACGTGGGGCTCACAATCTTAGTCTCCATTGTATGGATGAGGTAACAGGCTCAGAAAAGTTAAGTGACTTGCCCAAAGTCACACAGCAGAGCCAGGATGAGAAGAGCTGGGATGAGAAAATGCCCCTGCTCTCCCTCCTCAGACTGTGAGGCTTATGTGTGCCAGGGACTGGTCCCAATCTGATTGTAAGATAGGGAGAAGATGCCCCCTACTCTCGCTCCTCAGACTGTGAGGCTTGCGTGGGCCAAGAACCCCGACCCTAAGCCTGTCTCTGACCCAGAGCTCTGAGCGCAGGGCTGGGCACACAGTCAGCCCAGAATAGGTGCTACACTTGGAATCACAGAAAGGGCTTGGTGCCTGCTGTTTCTGGATCTGACAGATTATTTTCAAATCAGGGATGTGGCACTTGAAATACTGCAGAGGAACTAGAGGAACTATGGAGTCCTTAGATTGAAATCTCTCAAACAAAATTTAGCATTGGGTAGAGAAAGCTGAAGAGGACATAGTCTTCAAATCTAGAAAGGAATTTGCACAGATAGCGTTGAGCAGCTCTTCTCCATTTCCTCCAAGCACAGGAGAAGAAAGCTTGACCTGATTCAAGAGAGAATTGCTGGAAGGATGGCTGAGTTCTTGCCCTTATCCACTCTGCTTCTTAACAATTTGGAATTTTAGCAGTGTTGTTAATGAGGCACAAGGAACAGAGCTGAGGCTGGAAGGCTGACAGAAGAATCCCTCCTAGTATGAGGTAGCCTCTGGGCCTCTGGCATCTTCTTGCACCTTCTGGGTTCAATCCTGTCAAAAAGCACCATGAATAAGTTTTGTGTTAGGTACAGAAGGGAAAATAATAACAATGATACTGTATTAAGAACTGGGGTAAATACAAAATAATCAGTCTGGATACAATTCCTTTCACACATGGGACTCACAGTTTAATTAAGAGGGAGAACAGGTATGGAATCCCTATCTTATAGGTGAGGAAACCAAGGCCCAGAGAAGTTAAATAACTTTTCCCAGATCACATAGCAGGCAAGTGGCAAAAATGGGATTAGAACCTCAGTCCTCTGACTTCCTGGCCTGTGGTCTTTCCACTAGGTCACCTCCATCCTTCTCTCTGCATAACCTCACTATATACACCAACATCACCCTGAGTTCCCCTATATCTTATCAGCCCACTCTCCTCTTAGGCATGTAGGAATTCAGTGAGCCTGGGTTTAAATTACTACAGGAGAGATTTAGGTTGTCATTAATCAATGATGTTTATTGAGTACTATACTAAGCATGTTGGACAGTACAATGCAATAGAATAGGTAGGCATTATCCTTGCCCAGGAGGAGTTTACAGATTAGAGGGGGGAAAAGTGGCTGACTAGTAGAATTATAAAATGCTGAGCCACATTACCAAGGAAGATTGGGAAATCTTCAACTTTGAAATTTTTAAGAAAAAGTTACAGAAGTATCTTTCTAGAATGACTATGTTGGGGGAGGGAGGATAGATAATGATAATTATGGTATTTGTTAAGCAGTTACTATGGGCCAAATACTGTTCTAAGCACTGGGGTAAATACAAGGGAATCAGGTTGTCCCAAGTGGGGCTCACAGTCTTCATCCCCATTTTACAGGTGTAACTGAGGTACAGAGAAGGTAAGTGGTTTGCCCAAGGTCACACAGCAGACAAGTAGCAGAGCCAGGATTAGAACCCATGTCTTCTGACTCCTAGGCCCATGCTCTTTCCACTAAGCCACACTGCTTAGTTACTCTGTGATATTCAAAAACTAGACTCAGAAACTATGTTAATATAATTACTTATCCTCTCCAGTCTTGATTACTATATCAGCTTCCTTGCTGACCTCCCACCCACCTGTCTCTCCCCACTCCAGTCCATACTTCACTCTGCTGCCCACTCATTTTTCTACAAAAAGGTTCAGTCCTGTTTCCCCACTCCTCAGGAAACTCCAGTGGTTGCCAATCCACCTCTGCATCAAACAAAAACTCCTCACCATTGGTTTTAAAGCACTCAATCACCCTGTCCCCTCCTACCTCACCTCATTACTCTCCTACTACAACTCAGCTGCACACTTAGTTCCTCTAATGCTACCCTTCTCACTATACCTCAATCTCGCTCACCTCAACGCCAACCCCTGACCCATGTCCTCCTTCTGGCCTAGAACTCCCTCGTTCCTCAAATCAGACAGACAATTAATAATGGTGGTATTTTAATAATGTTGGTATTTGTTAAGCGCTTACTACATGCAGAGCACTGTTCTAAGCACTGGGGTAGATACAGGGTAATCAGTTTGTCCCACATGAGGCTCACAGTCTTCATCCCCATTTTTACAGATAAGGTAACTGAGGCACAGAGAAGTTAAGTGACTTGCCCACAGTCACACAGCTGACAAGTGGCAGAGCTGGGATTCGAACCCATGACCTCTGACTCCCAAGCCCGGGCTCTTTCCACTGAGCCACCCTGCTTCTCACTTCCTCCCCATTCCCCCTTCAAAGCCTTATTGAGGATACATCTCCTCTGTGGCTTAGTGGAAAGAGCACAGGCTTGGGAGTCAGAGGTTGTGGGTTCTAATCCCTGCTTCATCACGTCTACTGTGTGACTTTGAGCAGGTCCCTTAACTTCTCTGTGCCTCAGTTACCTCATCTGTAAAATGGGAATTGAGACTGTGAGCCCCACGTGGGGCAATGTGATTACCTTGTATCTCCCCCAGTGCTTAGAACAGTGCTTGGCACATAGTAAGTGCTTAACAAATACTATCATCATTACTATTATTATTATTCCCTGACTAAGTTTCCCTTCCATGTCACCTGACTTGCTTCCTTTACTCATTCTCCCCTCCCAGCTCCCCAGCACTTATGTACTTATCTATAATTTATTTATATTAATGTCTGTCTCCCCCTTTCTAGACTGTAAGCTCATTGTGGGCAGGGAATGTTTCTATTTATTGTTATATTGTACTCTCCCAAGTGCTTAGTACAGTGCTCCGCACACAGCAAGTGCTCAATAAATATAATTGAATGAAAGAATAAATGAATGAATGAATACTACTGCTTTGTTTACTTTAGAGTTTGTCTTCCTGACTATACTGTAAACTTTCTGGGAGCAGGGATCATGTCTACTAATTCTACTGTACTCTCCCAAACAGTACAGTGCTCTTCACACAGTATGTGCTCAATAAATACTTCTGTTTGAAATACTATTGTTTGGATTTTGTTTTTTTCTTTGAGAGCAAAATGAATAAAAAGGCACAATCTGATTCTTTATAATAATGGTACTGATTAAGCACTTACTATGGGCCAAGCGCTGTAGTAAGCACTGGGATAGATACAAGATAATCAAGTGGGACACACTACCCGTCGCACATGGAACTCACAGTCTTAAGTAGGATTTAATCCTCATCTTGCAGATGAGGAAACTGTGGCACAAAGATGTAAAGTGACTTGTCAATGGTAATACTGCAGACAGTGACAGAGTCAGAATTGGAACCCAGGTCTTCTCACTCCTAGGCCTGTGCTCTTTCCCTTAAGCCATCCTTCTCCTCATGTAACTACATTGTGTTTTTAAATCAGTTTTCAAATGTCTTTATATTGTTTGAGTCAACTTTTTGGATCTTGGGATAGCAAGCGTGGCTCAGTGGTAAGAGCCCGGGCTTGGGAGTCAGAGGTCATGGGTTCAAATCCAGGCTCTGCCACTTGTCAGCTGTGTGGCTGTGGGCAAGTCACTTAACTTCTCTGTGCCTCAGTTACCTCATCTGTAAAATGGGGATGAAGATTGTGAGCCTTATGTGGGACAACCTGATTACCTTGTATACCCCAACATCTAGAACAGTGCTCTGCACATAGTAAGCGCTTAACAAATACCAACATTATTATTAATGTATTGTTTCTTATGGGAAACTTTACTTCATTTAGAGCTTTTTTGCTTATCACTTTGTTCCCTTAGAACCAATTAGGAGAACTAGTCAAGATATAGTAGTTCATCCTACAAGGATGCAGGGAACTAATGATAATAATAATAATAACATTTGTCAAGTGCTCACTATGTGCCAAGAAGTATATTAATCACTGAGTTAGATACAAGATAATCAGGTTGGACCCAATTCCTGGTCCCACATGGGGCTCACAATGTAAGTAAGAGGGAGACTAGGTATCTAATCCTCATTTTATAGGTGAGGAAACTGAAGCATAGAGAAGCTAAGTGAGTTGCCCAAGATCATACCAAAGACAAGTGGCAGAGTTGGAATTAGTCCCCTCTGACCCAGGGCCTGTGATCTTTCCACTAGGCCACACTGATTCTGGTTTAGGAATCATTTTGAGACAAACTCTTAAGAGTGATTGATTATTCAGAGACCATTCCACTGAAGGTTCTAAAGGAAAGTGATCACTTTTAGGAAACAGAATAACTTTTCTATATCTTTCCAAAGTGGACTAAGTCTTGAAAGTAAAAGGAGTTCGATGAATCAGTTCTCTGCCTTTACAAAGCAGGTAAGCATCTTTGAAGTTCTGCTGCATTCCTTGTCACTGTTCTTGCTATATCATATAAAAGAAAATTACATGATTCTCATTATGCTCAGTGTCTCAGTATCTGCTTACTCACTTGAATGTTTTTTGCACTGTCAATCCTTTTCCTCTGACAGGTGCTTGTAAAGAGATCCTTACCAATTTTATTATGTCTGTCTCTAGGGATTGATCTATGAAGATAGCTGAACTGTGAGTATGAGGCTGCTTTATACTTATTAAAGATATTATCAACAGATATCAATTATCTTTATCCCAGAGTCATGTAATTAGTCTATCATATATTGGAGTTAGAGGAGTTTTACATCTGAAACTAGCTATCTCACAAGATTCATACTGGTATGATCTGTCACATGAATTACTAAGAATATTATGGACAATAGAAAATTTAATCTTGGAAGTGAATATATTTTTAGGTGCGGATGGTGGCTCCCCTTCTCTTTGGTCCTTTGGATTCAAAGATGATTCCTGATGGTGAGATTCCTTTTAGTGGGTATAAGTATGGCTGATAAGACCAATGTCTTACTGACCAACCCTTTGAACTGTGTACATGCACATACTCCTTCTGCACTGTATCATTTATTACCTGCAATTCCTAGCACCAATTCTATTTCTTTCTTTTGGGGTAGTTGATCTTCCTTATGCCTCTGTTCTAAGGCAGTCACCCCATTTATAACTGCCAACTGTCCATGGATGCACCACAGTATTTTAGTATTTGTTTTATTGTGTCTTTACAAAGATGTCTTGCTATGCATGTTTTCAGTTACATCATTTCAACTCATAATAGTTCAGTTGTTTTGATATCTTGCTGTTGTCCACTCACCTCACATGTCCCTCCCAGTGAAGATGTGACATGACAAACATTGCTTTGATGCTGCTGGATTGACTGTTCAAGGACCTTATTTTCTGTAATTCTGTTCTTGACATTTGATGTTTAACAAGATGCTTAGTTAGCACTGATGGAACTGCTCTAGAAGTCATACAGTATGTCACCTAGGTAGCTAAATTTAATGACAACATTTAAGATGGTGTCCTTCATGGAGATCTATGCTGTGAATAGATAGGACTTTCCAGGTGTGGACAGATGCATAACCTCACTCTTCTTCAGTCTGGACAGAGCCTAGGTAAATTAATTGTGTTAAAAGCTTTTGTAAATGTTGGCTGAACTTCGTTGGTGCAGTTTTTGTTCAGGCTCCTATTGAAGATGGGCCTGAGGTCAAGAGGTTAAAAAGCAGTAGGAAACTCATTCTTAAAACACCTGCTGCCTATATGTTCCAGAGTCTTCTGCAAAAACGTCAATCAAGTTGAGTAGAACCTTTTAAATTCAGGAGCAGGAATGCTCTGGGGGGGCAGTCTCTTCTTGCTCCCTTCCTTTCTCTCTCACTTTGTCCTCCTTTCTGCTGGAACACACATGATAGCCTTGCTGAAGATTCTGCTCGTGTGTTGTTGATGAGTTCATTACTCAAAATTTTAGCTGTGTATCTAAGGAACTTGTTGGTATTTTTTCTAACTGCTTGTAGGCATATTGAAGTCTATAAGTTTGTAGACATTTGGGCCTGATTTAGTTTTCCCCTCTTTCTCTTCCTGTGCATGAAATTAATCTTTTGGTCCAAGTTCAGAGTGTTTGGGAAATGTCCACAGAGAGAGAGAGAGAGACCATGAACCTTTCTCAGGTTACCCCCCCCCCCAAATAATTCTGACAAACAAGATCTCACTAAATTCATATAAATGATAATCATAGTTTTGTATTTGGGAATTGTAATACAACACATCTTAAACTTATAGTCTAGCAGTAAGGCTTATAAATACTGTAAAGAAATATCGATGTTGTTCCCTTGTGGCATTTGTGGGTGACTGCAACCACTCTCCTGGCCAAAATAACCCATGAAGCCACTTTTTCATTTAGGACACCCAAAGGCACCATCTCTTTACTTCTGAAGTGGGAGTGATCTTAGAAACTCATGTTAGTGTATCCCCAAGAGCTTCCCCACTTTAATTTGGTTCCACCATACTATTATTTTTATGAATTGCACCCCAGATGGCATGGGGAGCAACCGGGACTTAACTAGCCAGTGCTTCTTCCTGAAAGATGTTATCTGCATCTTGGGGAAAGTATACCCTCCCCCTCTACTTTATTACTACAATGACACTTTCCTAAGTGGCTGATAAGAACAATGTGTTACTGACCAAACCTTTGTACTGTGTTTGTGGAAAGGATTACTCCTTGTTGCACTGTATCATTTATTACCTGCAATTTCTAACACCATTACCATTTCTTCCTCTTGGGGTAGTTGATCTTCCTTAAGTCATGAGTGCCCCACACAAACAGCCCAAGAGGTTATGGACATTTAATGGCTTTTATAATATTATTTAGCAATAATGTTTGACTTAGTTATGCAACAGATTGTAAATCAAATCTGGGAGTGTATCACCTTTCTTGAAGCTAAAACATCTTCCAAATGAGTAGCCTTCTCTCATCCCATCATTACCTTTTCACTTTCATGATGGTAGTTTCTTTCTAGGGTCCTTTCCCCTCACAGATGCCTGGTCCATTTCCCTTTTGGGGAATTCTAGCTTCTCAAGTTAAATCTGTGTCCTCCCCTCTAGTTCCCATGCAGACTGGAGCTTTTTGCATACTGAACATTTCATACAGACTCTATAAACAGTGTGGCTTAGTGGATAGAACATGGGCCTGAGAGTAAGAAGGACATGGGTTCTAATCTGACATCTGTCACATGTCTGCTGTGACCTTGGGCAAATCACTTAATTTCTCTGTGCCTCAGTTACCTCATCTGTAAAATGGTTCCTGGCACATAGTAAGTGCTTAACAAATACCACTAGTAAGAGTATGATCCCCATATGGGACTGTGTCCGACTTACTTGTATTTACCCCAGTGTTTAGAATAGTCCTTGGCACATATTAAATGCTTAACAAGTACTATTATTATCTTTATTATTATAATATGACTGAGTAGTCTTCCCCAATGAGCTAGACCCTCCCCCTTTTCCCCAAATCCACCCCTGAAATTGGCTATAGTCCATTGATGTCATTTGCTGAGTCATACCCTATATAGATGAGCTTTCCCACTGGGATGGATTCTAAGAAGCAAGTAATTACCTGATCTAGAAACCTCTGGGCTTCTTTCCTATCCTTAGGTGTGGGGCTAGCCAACTATGATGATCTCCATCTATCTCTTGTTTCAGTTGCACAGCAAAGATCATGCCCAATCTGGCCTTTGGGGCCTAAATTTACATTCAAAGACACAAACATACATACATATGCACACCCATACACACTACCAAATACCAAGTATAGGCTTTTACTCTTTTTCTAGGGTTCCTCCTTTCTGAAGTCCCTTCCATAGGAAGATATACTCGAGACATTCCACTTCCCTGCAAACTGACATTGGACAGTGTGAAATCACAACTGCTAACATCTGGCCTTCACTTTGGAATGATGGTGTCTCCTCTACATTTTCTAGGTATTCCAAAGTCCAACAACTAGGCTCCTTACCTAACGGGTAAAGAAAGCTGGGAGAAGAAGCAGGATCCAAACAAATCTTCAAAGAGGGACTGTGTAGCAAAGCAGAAAATTTGTCTCTGTCAGCATTCTTCCAACTCTTCCCATGAGGTCAGTCAAGTGTGAGAGGCCTAACAAACACCATCCTCCCCCCACCCCCCCCCAAACTTTGATTTGATAGTGTGTTTGAGCTCTATCTTTTGGCCACAGAACTTCTTTCATGTCAAGGACATAGCTGGTCAGAAAACCTTTCTTTTTTCCAAACTCTGAAATTTCCTCTTTTGTTTTAGAAGTAAGATTAATAATTGAGCCATTCACAATTTGTAAGAACAGATGTCAAATGGTGTGTTATGGCTCATTCATGTTTGATCACGGTTGATGTGAAATGTAGTTTTTAAAAACTTTTTGCACCAACATCTTCCAATTACTGAAATCAAATATATTTGTCAGTAATAATGATTTCAATAGTTCTGGATGAAGCTGCACTTTTGTGGTTTACAAAACTCTTATTGAGCCTACAAATCCTGGTTAAGGATGAGGGCAGGAGATTTGGATGGTCTTTGATCTGTAGGATGAAGAGGAGGCGTGAAAGAAGGTGTGAAGTTTCCATTTTTTATTGTTCATGATTGGGGAAGAGTCTACTTGATATAGCTTCAAATTTGGATAGTGAATTATTCTTTTTTGGCAACTCCCCACAGGACTTTGCTCTGCAAACAGTGGACTGCTAATTAATACTGTTAACAGAGTAACTATAGTGAATCAGAATCCTAGCAAATTGCAATGGCAATAATGCCCTATTGACTTTATTTCTTAGGCTAACCAACATCATTCATGGGACTCTTAAGTATTCTGACCAGGATAGCTAGGAGTTAAATGGTCTTTTGCTCCAAATGGATTTTCATCCAGGCTGTCTTGAGGGTTAGAAAGGCACTTTATTCTCACATAAAATGCAAAGTTAATTCCTCTCAAGAGAGGATTTGTCATCAGCATTCATAGCAGGTGGCCTCTAATGTGGAGTTAATCTGCAGAATTGACTTGACATTATTTTCAAACAAGAAAGGGTTCCTAGGAGACATCAACAGTTGTAAAAATATATGTGGTAGTTTGAAAGGACCTTTACCCCTAAATATGAATTAAGGATAAAGCACTTCTAACTGGAAAACGGTTTTTGGCCTTTCAAGTAAAGTTTGAACAGGAGTCATATGGTAATTCAGTATACAACACACCCCTCTCTAAAGAGCAGTGCTAATATGATGAAAAATTGTAATTTATTACTGCCATGCAATCCTGAAATAACAAAACCACTAAATTAGGAGCTTCTTCAGAGTTCATAGAATTATCAGGAGATTATCGGCAGTTTTGTCAGCTCCCTGTTCCTCTCTTTCACCAAAGCCCATCTGTTCTATTTCTTCTGTTTAATTGATATCATTTTTGGTTGGCAGAGTTTCAGAAATGTGTGAGCAGACCTAAACAAAGCTCAGGTGCTTGAAACAAAACAAATTTTAAAAATCAACTTTAATGGTAAGAGTCTTCTTACTCAAAAATGTCATACACAACCTCTTTTCTCAGTCCAAAAAGAGTGCATCGAGGCTTGTTTGGATCTATAAATTCACTTTAGAGAAGATATTGTCTATAGAAATTTTTGTGGGTAAAATTTCAATATACTATCTATAACTCTCAGTATGTTCTTGGTTTTCAGAATTAAAAGTAAAAAGAGGCAAATGTTATTTTTAAATTCAAATCCCCAGCCTAGTATTCAAATTCAAATTGCCAGCCTAGTTTTTTTTAAATTATTTTCAAGTTGCTTCCTATGTTCAGACTTTGTCACAGTGTCTCTAGGACACCATGTTATGATTTAATAATTCATTATTATTGTTATGGTGTTTGTTAAACACAATGTGTCAAGCACTGCTTTAAGTGCTGGGGTAGATACAAGTTGATCAAGCTGGATACAGTCCCGGATCAAGAGGAAGAGCAGGTTTTGAATATCCATTTTATTGATGAGTAATCAGAGGCCCAGAGAAGTTAAGTGACTTGCCCAAGGTCACATGGCACACAAGTGGCAGAGCTGGGATTAGAAGCAACGTGGGAAAGCACAGGCTTGGGAGTCAGGGGACATGGGTTCTAATCCCTCCTCTGCCACTTGTCTGTTGTGTGACCTTGGGCAAGCCACTGCACTTCTCGGTGCCTCAGTTACTTCATCTGTAAAATGGGGATTAAAACTTTGAGCCCCAAGTGGGACAACCTGATTACTCTGTATCTGTCCCAGTGCTTGGCACATAGTAAGCACTTAACAAATGCCCATCATTGTTATCATTATTGTTATTATTATTAGAACCCAGGTCCTTCTGACTTCCAGACCTGTGCTCTATCCACTAAGCCCCACTGCTTTCTTTGGGGAACTTGAGTACCCTGGGCAGGCCTGGAATTCATAATGGCCTCAAAGGCCCTCCTCCAAGCTGCTGACACCATTAGGAAGATCTGTCCTGGGATGGCTTGTGCTCGGGGACACCTTTGCAGGGCTGGGATGGTTTTCTGGATTTATCTTTCAGGCCCAGAACAGTTCTGGCACCCCCATCCCAATTTCTATGAGCTTCCCTAAACTAGAAACCCATTATCCCAGATTTCTCAGGGGAACCTCTATTCTGAACAAAGCACTTGAGGCCACCCAAGGCTACTGATGCATCCAGGGCACCCCAACGTTTCACAGTACTCAAGTAATGATTCTCTCCTTGAAACAGATAGTAACATTGCAAGCAGAGAATCAAGAAGGATTCAGGGTGTAAGCTCCATGTTGGCAGGGAACCTGTCTACCAGCTCTATAGTACTCTTCCAAGTGCCTAGTACAGTGTTCTGGACTCAGTAGGCCTTCAATCAAAGGGCTGCCCTCCTGGCTTGTGTGTCCAATATTCATTAGTAATAAAATGTAAATGAACAATACAGTTGGAGAATTCAATTTAGGAAATGTAGGATGGATTTGGGGACCTACTTTATGCATCGGATTCTGCCATTGTATTGCTGTTGCTATGTGACCTTGAACAAGTCATTTGAAGTCTCTGGGGCACCATTACTTCTGTAAAAGGAGCCAGATATTTGTAAGTTGCTACAAGATCCTTCTCTAGACATGGACAGAAAAAAAGGCCTCTGGGAGAGAGAATAAAATTGAAAATAGAAATTATTCCTCCACTTTCAAAATGTTCAGTTTAAGCATTATCATTACTAACTTTGAACATAAAATAAACTCGTAGGTTTAAAACCCTTTAGCAAACAACATGCCTTTCTTTCACATGGTAAATTTGACAGGTTGACTGGAATTGCTAGCAATTATTTCTGTAACCTAGGAGGCTCTGTCTGAAGATTACGATCTGCTGTGAAAATAAGCACTGAGCTAAGAGAAATTGGGGCAAGCATAATGAAAATCAGGCAGCAGATTAAAATATAATAAGTATATTCTGCCCTCTCTTCCCCCAGTCTCTTCACTTTTTATTTGCTTTTTAAAGAAAACCTATTTTATAGGGGAATGCTGAGTGCAGATTCTTCAGGGAGAAGCTTGCTTTCTATTAATCTAGTGAAATGGGGAGCAATAAGAATGATTAAGTAGACGGAGATGTTGACTCTGGGAAGTGTAGGTAAAATCAACAGAAATGCAATTTTTGAAATTTGTAAGGTAGGACATTAAGTTCTGGTGTGTTTAACTGAGGCAGGGATATTTTCTGAAGGTAATTTTCAGATAGAAATATACATTTTTGGCCACAGGGTAAACATTGACCAAGCATAAGCAGGTATGGTGCCATTCAGACTTGAACAAGGTTTTTTTGGAACCATGTATCAATATTCTCACTTCAACATCAACTGTATTTTCTGTACATCCACCTGATGGACTGCATGTCAGGTTTTTCCAGTGCTGATCTTGATCCTCTATGTTGCTGTGCCCTTGCGTGGGGATGGTGGGATTGAAATCGTATGAGTCCAGGCTGGCTGGTACTACAGTGAAGAGAGCCATACAGAGCCACCTGCACTCCCCAGAAACAGTTACTATTTGTCCAGAATAGGGTCAACTAAGCAGATGCTGGGACCATACCATCTGCCCCTTCTGGGGTGAATTGCATCAAATCCCCCTCATTTTAGCTTCGGAGACATTTTTGCATGTTACCATTAAGTTGCCATGGAGGAGGTACTTTGTGTTTCCTCATAGGTATTTTATTGAACAAAGTTAGCTTATATGCGAAAATACATGGAACTTTGTGGTCGCATTACTTTGAAAGGATTGAACTGAGTAGCTCATGTTGACTCATGATGGTGAGCCATAATACAACACACAAGTGAGTATGGTCATGATAGAGTCAGATGATCTGAGTCATGGAAATGGTTGAGGCTCATGGCACAATCCAGTCCTGGGTGCATATGCTGTGTTTCTTTTCAAATATGGTGCATTTGTCTTCTTGAGCTAGGCTAATGAAAGGAAGACCATGGTGTCATTATTCTTCTATTATAAATGTAGAAAGCTGAGCAAGGACCCTCCACATTACAGCCATTTGGCAGAAATTCTAATTTTTCCCTGAATACCTGCAAGCACTCTTCATGAGATAATGCTGTCGTTTTATTTCTAAATGTTTTTGCCTTTTTTTTTTAGCTTCTACCTGCCTCATGTGATGAGAAAAGCTTTAGAGATCTCAAGCTGTTTTCAATTTAGGGGAAGAAGAATTAAAAAAAAAAAAAGACTGCTTTCAGGATTACACAGAGTCTATCATAAGGTTCCTTGCTGAGAAGGTCAGGTTTAGTAGCAGTTTGTATTGCTAGTTCTTGAGACTTTATGAGAACACTTCCTTTAAACTGCTTGTGGTCAGGGGAGGGGGAGTTGGGGCTATTTTATACTTTATTTGATTTAGATCTGATTTAGACTATAGCCTTCCCATACTCTTGCTTCAGTTTCTACTAAGTGTTACCATCTCACATCTCAAAAAATCTTATCTCCTCCAAAAAAAAAAATTGTGGTATTTATTAAGCGCTTACTATGTGCAAAGCACTGTTCTAAATGCTGGGGAAATACAAGGTGATCAGGTTGTCCCATGTAGGGCTCACAGTTTTAATCCCCATTTGACAGATGAGGTAACTGAGGCACAGAGAAGTAATAATGTTGGTATTTGTTAAGCACTTACTATGTGCAGAGCCCTGTTCTAAGAGCTGGGGTAGATACAGGGTAATCAGCTTGTTCCACGTGAGGCTCACAGTTAGTCCCCATTTTACAAATGAGGTAACTGAGGCACAGAGAAGTTGAGTGACTTGCCCACAGTCACACAGCTGACAAGTGGCAGAGCCGGGAATCCAACTCATGACCTCTGACTCCGAAGCCCAGGCTCTTTCCACTGAGCCACGCTGCTTTGCCCAAGGTCACACAGCTGACTAGCGGCGGAGCCAGGATTAGAACCCGTGACCTCTAGCTCCCAAGCCCACGCTCTTTCCACTGAGCCACGCTGCTTCTAGCTTTCCCTGATTCATTTCCCAGCACCCTGGGCTATATCATCCCTTTAGTCCACTTCAGAACCTATAAATTTATTTACACTCTCCTCAGTATACATGTTTATTCAATTATTTAGTCGGATCATTAAAGTTGTAAATATTTTTTAATTCTCCCATTTGGCTGTTAGTTTCTTGGGGGCAGGGAACATGTCACTTCTTTTTTTCTGTCCTTCCCAGGCTGGGAGAAGGGCAGAGAAGAAGAAAAGCATGGAGGCAAAGAAGCAGAGATACCTGCAGGTTGGACTGGCAGACATGCAAACACAGAAGTGCACTACATGCTCAAACAAGTGCCTACACCTATTCACCCATATATGCATATAGCTGTCCTAGGTCAAAGTTGCTATTGAGATTTTTATCTGCTCATGCTGGTATGGCTGATCACTTTGTGACTAAGAGTTCCTTCTACATCTTGTGCATGTGAAGATTGTCTTTTGTTGCACTGATGCATTTGTTATCCACAGTGTCTGATGCTATTTTCATTTCTTTCTCTTGATATCACAATTCTTCCAGAAGCTTCTACTCGAAAACAGTAAATCCATTTCTGATTTCTGTATATAAACTAATCTGTCTTCTGCTTCTTCTTTTTTCCAACTCTTCATTGCTCTGCCACATTATTTGCACATGACCAGGAAGGTATTGTCAGTCCAGCACTCTCTTTGACACCCTACAATCTGGCTTCAGCCTTCTCCAAGTTCACCAGTGACGTCCTTCTTGCCCAAACCAGTGGTTTTTACCCTATCCTAATCCTTCTCCATCTCTCAGCTGCATTCTACCCTGTGGACCACCCCCTTCTCCTGGAAATACTATCTAATTTCAGTGAAACCAAAATTAGACTGTCTCTGTAAACTGTTAGTTTCACTGACTATCCTCTCCTGATTTTCCTCTTGTCTCTGTGGCTACTTCTCAGTTTCTTTGTCTGTCTTCCTCCCTCTAACTGTAGAAATCCCTCAAGGCTCAATTCTGGCTACCCTTCTATTCTCAATCTATATGCACTCCCTTGGAGAACTCTTTCCCGCCTACAGGTTCAATTACTATCTCTATGCAGATGATTCCCAAATTGACGTCTCTCTTCTACAGTCTCACATTTCCTCTTGCCTTCAGGACATTTCTACTTGAATGTCCTACCAACACCTCAGATTCAACATGTCCAAAACAAAACTCCTCATCTTCCCACCCAAACCCTGTTCTCCCTCTGACTATCCCGTAACTGTAGAAAACACCACCATCCCCCATTCATTCATTCAATAGTATTTATTGAGCGCTTACTATGTGCAGAGCACTGTACTAAGTGCTTGGGATGAACAAGTCGGCAACAGATAGAGACAGTCCCTGCCGTTTGACGGGCTTACAGTCTAATCGGGGGAGACGGACAGACAAGAACAATGGCAATAAATAGAGTCAAGGGGAAGAATATCTCGTAAAAACAATGGCAACTAAATAGAATCAAGGCGATGTACAATTCATTAACAAAATAAATAGGGTAACGAAAATATATACAGTTGAGTGGACGAGTACAGTGCTGTGGGGATGGGAAGGGAGAGGTGGAGGAGCAGAGGGAAAAGGGGAAAAAGAGGGTTTAGCTGCGGAGAGGTAAAGGGGGGATGGCAGAGAGAGTAGAGGGAGAAGAGGAGCTCAGTCTGGGAACGCCTCTTGGAAGAGGTGAGTTTTAAGTAGAGTTTTGAAGAGGGAAAGAGAATCAGTTTGGCGGAGGTGAGGAGGGAGGGCGTTCCAGGACCGCGGGAGGACGTGACCCAGGGGTCGACGGCGGGATAGGCGAGACCGAGGGACGGTGAGGAGGTGGGCGGCAGAGGAGCGGAGCGTGCGGGGTGGGTGGTAGAAAGAGAGAAGGGAGGAGAGGTAGGAAGCGGCAAGGTGATGGAGAGCCTTGAAGCCTAGAGTGAGGAGTTTTTGTTTGGAGCGGAGGTTGATAGGCAACCACTGGAGGTGTTTAAGAAGGGGAGTGACATGCCCAGATTGTTTCTGCAGGAAGATGAGCCGGGCAGCGGAGTGAAGAATAGACTGGAGCGGGGCGAGAGAGGAGGAAGGGAGGTCAGAGAGAAGGCTGACACAGTAGTCTAGCCGGGATATAACAAGAGCCTGTAACAGTAAGGTAGCCGTTTGGGTGGAGAGGAAAGGGCGGATCTTGGCGATATTGTAGAGGTGAAACCGGCAGGTCTTGGTAACAGATAGGATGTGTGGGGTGAACGAGAGAGACGAGTCAAGGATGACACCGAGATTGCGGGCCTGAGAGACGGGAAGGATGGTCGTGCCAACCACGGTGATAGGGAAGTCTGGGAGAGGACCGGGTTTGGGAGGGAAGATGAGGAGTCTTGCTCATGTTGAGTTTTAGGTGGCGGGCCGACATCCAGGTGGAGACGTCCTGGAGGCAGGAGGAGATGCGAGCCTGAAGGGAGGGGGAGAGGACAGGGGCGGAGATGTAGATCTGCATGTCATCTGCGTAGAGATGGTAGTCAAAGCCGTGAGAGCGAATGAGTTCACCGAGGGAGTGAGTGTAAATGGAGAACAGAAGAGGGCCAAGAACTGACCCTTGAGGAACTCCAACAGTTAAAGGATGGGAGGGGGAGGAGGCTCCAGCGAAGGAGACCGAGAATGACCGGCCAGAGAGGTAAGAGGAGAACCAGGAGAGGACAGAGTCCGTGAAGCCAAGGTGAGATAAGGTATGGAGGAGGAGGGGATGGTCGACAGTGTCAAAGGCAGCAGAGAGGTTAAGGAGGATTAGAATGGAGTAGGAGCCATTGGATTTGGCAAGAAGGAGGTCATGGGTGACCTTAGAGAGAGCAGTATCGGTAGAATGGAGGGGACGGAAGCCAGATTGGAGGGGGTCTAGGAGAGAATGGGAGTTAAGGAATTCTAAGCATCGATTGTAGATGACTCGTCTCATGAGCCCATAATCTTGCGATTATTCTTGCCTGGCAATCCAGGTATCCAGTCAGCCACCAAATCCCACCATGCTGAACCAATCATTTTTCATAACCCACTTGACTGCATCAGCCTCTTTGCTGACCTCTTTGCCTCTAACCTTTTCCCTCTCCAGTCCATGCTTCACTCTGCCACTGGAATAATATTTCTGAAAAATTGTTATGGGCATATCTCCCCCCTCCTCACAAACCTCCAATGGTTGCCTATCCATTTCCAAATGAAGCAGAAGTTTCTATCATTGACACAAATAGTGTGGTTTAGTGGGAAGAGCAGAGGCCTGGGAATCAGCAGGACCTGAGTTCTAATTCCAGCTCTGCCACTTGTCTGCTGAGTGACCTTGGATAAGTCACTTAACTTCTCTGTGCTTCAGTCACCTATCTATGAATTTGGTAATCCACCCCAGCACTTAGTACCGTGCCTGGCACATAGTAAATGCTGAACACCATAACTAATATTATTACCATCCCAACCGCCAGGGCACTTAACGCACATATCCTTCTATTCTGCTGTTTTCCCTATATGTAATATATATATTTTATTGTCTGTCTTCTGGACTAGATTGTAAACTCCTTGTGGGCATGGATCACGTCTACCAACTGTATTGTGACTTTCCCAAGCACTTAGTACAGTGCTCTGTACACAGTAAACCTTCAATAAATGCCACTGACTCTGGTTTACCAACCATACTTGCAAACACTGATAAAATCTCACTGTTAGTAATGTCATCTTTGAGCATGATGACCAGTTACACTTATATATTCTATGCATAATACTGGATTAGGTCCCTGGAGAATATGCAGTGGAAGCAAAGACAGTTTTGGTTCCTAGCCTTCAAAAGCTTATAACCTAATGCGGAGCCCAGTAGGTTCATAGTATCAGTAGGATACAATAGGGAAAAGAGTAAGAAAATCGATTTAAAATGATAAAAACAAATATGGAATTAAATATACATGTTTACATATTAATATTTAGATGGCTCATCAGGTCAAGAAATGTCTTTAATCATTTTGCCAATTTATTAAGGCCACTTTAATTTTATTCCTATTTTCAAATGTGTTTGCAAATGCTAGTATTTTTGAATTTATTTACACCCACTCATGGATGTTTGTGCTCAAGTATTCATTTTGATAATTTTAGTGTAAGTATATATGTTTGTCTCTCCCATTAGAGTGTAAGCCCCTTGTTGGCTAAGAAAGTGTCACCTGTTTATTTTCTACTTTTCAAGATCCTGCAAAAGTGGGCAGTCAGTGAATGTTACTGCTGCTGCTGTTGCGACTGCTATTACAGTCTGCCCGATTATGTATCACTTTAAATTTTATAGGCTTGTTTCTTGATTCTTTTTTCAGTCTGTGTACCGAACTTTGGGGAACCCCACACAATAGTTTCCCCTCCATTTAATCCAGTCACTAGTGATTTCCCTTTGTCTCCAACTCTATTGTCAACTGTTCACCCACCAAGCACTATTCTGATCAAAGCCAACTTCACAGCAGGTCATTGAAAATGTCATCTGGTAGAACCCAGAATTTTATTGAAATCTAGAAAGTCTATCACTATTCCCTTGTCCATCTGGCCTACCCCACTATCAGATGAGTTTCAATATATCATATTTTACTTTTTGCCAAACCATTTTGGTTGCCACCGTGGATCTCATTTTTCTTCTAATGGGTTACTGATTGTTGGTTGAATATTCTTGGATCTTTCCGTGTACCAGTGTTTCAATGATCTGTCTATAAATAGCTAGAAGCATACTTTTTGCCTTTTTAAAAGATGATCACACTATTTTCTCTTCCCAAATCCAGAGATTTCTTCTGAAATAATAATAACAGTAGTTATTATAAATTGCATTTATTCAGTGCCTACTTTGTACCAAGCACTGAACTGTTTGGAAAGGTACAAGAATATGAAATCAGACACATCCTGGCCCAGAGGGAACTCATAGTCTAAGAGGGAGTATTAGCATTATGATATTTTTATGGCATTTAAGTACTTACTATCTGCCAGGCACTGTAATAAGTGCTGGGATAGTTACAGAGTGATCAGGTTGGACATGTAATAATCATAATAATATGATTATTTTAAGTTCTTAAAATGTGACAAGTACTGCTCTAAACATTGGCGTATATACAATTATTCAGGTTGAACACAGTCCCTGCCTCCCATGGGCTCACAGTCTAAGTAGGAGGGAGAACAGACACTGAATCCCCATTTTGCATTTAAGGAAACTGGAGCACTGAGAAGTTTACTGACTTGCCCAAGGTTACATAGTAGGCAACTAACAGAGCCAGGATTAAAACACAGGTCCTCTATCAGGTTTGTGCTTTTTCCACTAGGCCACAATGGAGGACAGACACTTTGCTAATGAAATGACTGGGTAAATTCAGTAAGAAACAACACTACAATAACCAGTAAAGCAAAATTCCATCACACTGAAGAGGCAGTAGTCCTCTGGCTTCTTATCACTCCAATCACAGCTGTACTTGGTCTGAGCAGTCACAACTTCACCAAAATTAGAATGGTTGGGAATGTAAGGATGTGGAAGTTGGTGAGAATAATAATAATATTTGTGGTGTTCAAGTGCTTACTATGTACCAAGCACTGTACTAAGCATTGGGGTGATACAAGAAAATCAGGTTGGACACAGCCTCTGTCCCACATGGGGCTCACAATCTCAATCCCCATTTTCCAGTTGAGGCAAACTGAGACATAGAGAAGTGAAGTGACTTGCCCCAGGTCACACAGCAGACATGTGGCGGAGCTGGGATTAGAACCCATGACTCTCTGACTGCCAGGCTTGAGCTCTATCCACTATGCCATGCTGGATATGCCTTGACTTCAAGGGTCAACCCCATGGACCTGGAGCTCCAATGGCAAAGTATTTAGGTCCATGTGGCTCTAGCCTTTCTGAGTTCTCAAAATATGGGGGCAAAAGTTCTGCAATAACATCATTGTGTGCAGAGTACTGTAAGTGCTTGGGGAAACTACAATACATTAGAATTGGTAGACACAAATCCCACCTGCAAGAACTTTACAGTCTACAGTGAGGAGTTTATTGTGTAGTCTAGCACCTGCTGATTCCTTAAGAACTAATATAATAATGCATCATCAGAGCTTGCTTATTTAAAGTTGTTTTTTTTTTTTTTAGATGATCTGTTACTCTCCATATTCTAGTTGATTTCCAGCTTCCCATCAAGTGGATTTGTCCTGATTGATTACATTTGATACTTCTGGTAAAAACAAAAGTGGAAAAAAATAATTAAATGCTTCCTCTTTGTCACTGTCATGTGTTATCATTTTTCCCTTTCTTCTTATCTATGAGAAGATGATATTTTATCTGGTCCTTCTCTTCTGCCCGGTATAACTGAAGCCTGTTTCTGTTTTATGTCTTGTTTCAGCTGCATCTCCTTTTTGTCTTCAATTTTTTAAAATCTTGTTCCTTATATCATTTCCTTTTGCTCCATGGTGATCTGGCCTAATTTCCTCTTTTCGTATCTTCCCTATTTAGCCTTTAGGTCGGTGTAAAGTTCTGAATTCAGCCAATTGGCACACAATTACCCTCCCTACTCTTCGTATACCCTGGAATGGTTTATTCCTGAGTTTGTAGAACTGTCTTTTTCAATAATAGCTAGTTTTCTTGGATTAGTTTTCCTCTTAGATCTTCCTCCCTTTGAGTCCTTCCTACCAGTTTCTTGAACCTGTGAAAACTTGTTTTCCTCAAGTTCATTTTCTCCATCTTGCCGACTTCTATTTTCTTGAAAATGATGCTCTTGTGATCACTTTCAGGACAGTATCTAACCACATTTGGATCCTAAACTAATTCTTCCTTGTTAGGATAAAATGAAGAGAAGTACGTGTCCTATTTGAACCCTCTATTTTTGCAATGGGAAATTGTCTCTAATGTCATCCAAAAATCAATTTGATAAGTGGTGGCCCACTGAATGATTTTTTTTTTCCTATAGCTAGTTGGGGTGTTAAATATTTCAATATCCCTGACCAAATGCACTTCAAATATGTTTATTAAAGGGGTTTTTTCAACACTTCCTTCTGGTTTGGAAATCTTTAATAGACTCCTACTGTAGCTGCAAGTGGGTTTTGTATATAAAAATAATTTGTGTGCCCTTTGTAATGAGCTGCTCTCCTGCCTGCCCCTTCATTTTTTGCACCCAATGCCCGAGCAGGAAAGCAGCTGGCAGGAACAAGAGAGTGCAAGTGATGCTGCACAAACCAGTAATATTGTAATTAATTCCTTTGTTGGGGTTCTCAGTCCCAAACACTTCATTACTGGACCGAGGTTCATCCATCATTTATGACAGGAGACTACATACATCATCCAATTGTGGTGCTTTCCTTTTTCAGTTTACCTTTTCTCTTCATCCTAGTTTAATCATCATCTGTGTTCTTGCCCCCTTCACCCTCTCTCCCCAAAAAGCCCACCAGTTAGACAAAGAGGATAGCAATAGTGGTTACCCCAATTGTCCTTTAATTTCCCGATCTTTGTGAACATGTATAGAGCCTTGTACATGGAAATTTCACTTGCTTTTTTCTCCTGCTTTTCTTTCCTGAACATCATCTATACTTCTAGCTTAGCACTTGATTTAATAATAATGTTGGTATTTGTTAAGTGCTTACTATGTGCAGAGCACTGTTCTAAGCACTGAGGTAGATACAGGGTAATCAGGTTGTCCCATGTGGGGCTCACAGTTAATCCCCCTTTTACAGATGAGGTAACTGAGGCACAGAGAAGTTAAGTGACTTGCCTACAGTCACACAGCTGACAAGTGGTAGAGGCAGGATTCGAACCCATGACCTCTGACTCCCAAGCCCAGGCTCTTTCCACTGAGCCACGCTGCTTCTCTGAGAACTGCTTCATCTCAGCTGTTCAAATTTAGATTGTGAGGGAAGCATCATGACCTAATGGAAAGAGCATAGGCCTGGGAGTCAGAGACCTGAGTTCTAATCCCAGATCCTCCACCTATCAGTTGGATGAGCAAGTTACTTCACTTTTCAGTACCTCAGCATCCTCATCTGTAAAATGAGGATTCAATGCCTGTTCTCCTTCCTATACAGACTGTGAGTCCCATGTAGAATAGGGACTGTGTACAACCTGATTATCTTGTATCTACACCAGTGTTTAGTACAGTGCTTGGCACATAGTAATTACTTACCAAATATTATTATCATTATTGTTATTATTATTATTATGAACTTCTTGAGGGAAGGTAACAGATGCCTTGCTTCTATTATATTCTCTCAATTACTTAGTACAGTGCTTCACTCAATAGTTGCTCAGAAAATATTACTGATTAATTGAAATCTAGTGTGAAGGTTTTCTCATAGTCCTCTCCATATTCTGCTACCGACCCTATTTTTCTCTTTCTTAACCTCAGAGGGTCCTTTTCCATGGAGAAAACACTGTTATTCAAGAAAATGAAGCATTCTTTTCAACACTAATCAAGCCGGATAAACACCATTCACTCTAGTATCATGGGCCACAAGGTGTCATACCACAGATGCTAGCTGACATGACAGTTGTTTAAGAAGCATACGCTGAGCATCACTGGTTGACGGTGAACCTACCTGAAAGAGGCTCATGTCCTGTCTCCTGGACCGAATTTAGGCTAAAAATATCACCTATATGTCTAATGGAAAGAGCTTGAAACTGAGTCCAGAGACCCACTTCTGCTACTGGTCTGCTGTTTGCCTTTGAACAAGTCAATTAGCCTCTCTGGACCTCATTGTTCTCATCTGTATAATGGAGATAAAACACCTGCTCTCTCTCTTCTTGGACTGTGAACCCCATGTGGGACAGGGACTGGTGTGATCTGATTATCTTGTATCTACCCCATTAAGATGCTCCCCCTTTATTAGGCTGTCAGACTGTGGTAGCATCATGGAATTAGACTCCAGAGGTCTACAGAGATCTAGTGTTATCCAACCTTCTCTAACAGCTATGAGACGTAGATCTTACACAGGTGCCACATCCAGCTCCTAGAGCAGTTCCACAAGTGTCATTTATGGGACATACTAAATATCAAATGTCAAGATAAGATCTTGACTGATGAACTTCCAGAATGCAGTCAGTCTCCTAGTATTGAAGCTATGCTCACATTAACGTAGCTATGCTCACATTAATGTGGCTATGCTCACATTAACGTGGCTATGCTAGTGGGACAAGTGAAATGAATGAGCAGTAAGATACCACACAGCTGCTGTGTGGAGAGCTGAAACTGGAGAAACTGAAACCAAGGAAGGCAGACCACTTTAAGGACAATTACCATTGGGGGGAAGACACAGTAAAACAAAGTCTTAGACAATGCTGCATCCCAGCTGGAATCTGCCAAGGACAGACCTGCACGGTGCCCTCCTATCAAGGAGTGACAGTCTTTAAGCAAAGTTTTTCGTTGGAAATAGAGCCAAAGAGACAGAAGAGAAAAAAGTGCCAGTTGATACAGACATTAAATATAACAACACAGCAAGGGACACAGACCTTTTGAGTGCATAATGGGGCCAGGACTGTGGGTCCTGTACAGGCCTTCAGTGGTATCTTCTTTGAATATGAAGGTTCTTTCTCTCTCTCATTTACATATATATATAATCAGTACTTAGCACATAGAGCATAATAAATGCCATTATAAAAGCACCCCTCACTCATTCAGGGAGTTCTTGATCTTCTTCTTGTGCCACAGGAGGCCTCTAATTGATGGCAAAGAAGGAGTTCATAAACTCAGATTAGAGAACTAAAATAGCATACAGGGGTTGTTACAGTAAGCAACATCTTGACAGTCAAGACTCAGCAGTTATCTAAAGCAAAGACTTCTAATTAGAGAGCTTCTGATGACACAAGAATGAGGCCATTAGTCCCTTAATAATAATAATGATGGTATCTGTTAAGTGATTACTATGTGCCAAGCACTGGTCTAATCACTGGGGGGATACAAGGTAATCAGGTTGTCCCACGTGGGACTCAGAGTCTTAATCCCCATTTTACAGATGAGGAAATTGAGGCACAGAGAAGTGAAGTGACTTGCCCAAAGCCACACAGCTGACAAGTAGCGGAGCCAGGATTAAAACCCATGACCTCTGACTCCCAAGCTCGTGCTCTTTCCATTGAGCCATGCTGCTTCTCTTGCCCTTCAAAAATATTGGAAAGCAGGGATTTAGGCAGTACTCTTCTCCCAGTGAATTATTCACATTATTCTTAATACTAATTGCAAAATATTCCAAGATCCTGTGGATTGTTTCCAGCAGCATTTCAAAATAGCATCAATTTAACAAAGAGAGAAAATCTCTTTCTCAAATCCGATCATATTAGGTATAATCCATTCAGTGATTACAGTGATCCCTTTAGACTATAAGCTTGTTGTGGGCAGAGAGCATGTCTACCAACTCTGCTGTACTGTACTCTCCCAAACACTTAGTACAGGGCTCTGCACACAGTAAGCATTCTTTCAAAAATAAAATAAAAACTTTGATTGAGTCAGTGCTTATTTAAAAAAAGAAATGTGCATGCTAAAGTTGCCAGGCATTCTGCCCACCCCAGTTTATCCTACTAAAAATTGGGCATCAGGATGAATCTATACCACTCTCACAGTTATGGGGACTCTGAAAGAGGGCAGCAGAGGTGCACAGCAGAGACATCTAAAGATCTGGCAAGCACTGGAATGGTTGCATGCTGTGTAAGAGATATGAGGACTCTGAGTCAGGGTTTTTCATTCCTGTATTCATTTAGATGACAGAAGGTGCTCTCATCCTAAATGCTCCCTCTTGGTAAACTTGAATTCCTTACAGTCCTTAAAACTAAAATTTGACTCTAAACCTAGATCTCAAAGTATTTTTGCCAAAAGAATATTCTAAATGTTTGAGTGGCTTAACAGTGCAGTTTATGAAATTGTGTGGTGTGCTATTTGGTTCAATAAAGCAATCAATCACATTTATTAAGGGCTTACCATGTGCAGAGCACTGTACCAAGGACTTGGGAGAGTACAGTATGAGTTGTAAATTATGTTCCTTGCCCACAACAGGCATACAGTCTAAAGGGGTGGGATAGACATTAATATAAATAAATTACAGATATGAAGATAAGTGCTGTAGGGTAGGTGAATAAAGGATGCAAACCCAAGTGCAAGGGATGTGCAGAAGGGAGTGGGAGAAGAGGAAATGAGGGCTTAGCTAGGGAAGGCCTCTTAGAGGAGATGTACTTTTAGTAAGGCTTTGAAGGTGGGGAGAATGCTCTTAATGGTGGTATTTGTTAAGCGCTTACTATGCATCTCTCCTCACCTTGCCGCCCTGTCCTCACTTCCCACTCTCGATGATCAGGTCTCCGCTTTCAACTCCACCCTCTCTACTCATCTCAACTCTCTTGCCCCCCTTTCCCTCCGCCGGTCTCGCTCCACTAACCCACAGCCCTGGATCACCTCCTCTGTCCGCCTCCTATGCTCCTATGCTCGAGCTGCTGAGCGCTGCTGGCGAAAGTCCAAGCACCAAGCCGACCTCACACACTTCAAATTTATCCTTTCCTGCCTTAACTCTGCCCTCTCCTCCGCCAGGCAAAACTTCTTCTCCTCCCTCATCGACACCCATGCCCATCACCCCCGCCGATTGTTCCGGACCTTTAACTCTCTCCTTAGGCCCCCTGTTCCTCCCCCTCCCCCATCTCTCACCCCCAATGATCTGGCCACCTGTTTCCTCACAAAAATCAACACAATTAGGTCTGAGCTCCCCAAAGTCACCCCTCCGGCTCTCCCCTCCCCCCCACCAACCCTCTCCCCTACTTTCCCATCCTTCCCTGCAGTATCCTCAGAGGAGATCTCCTCCCTCCTCGCAAGTGCCACCCCCTGCACCTGCGCCTCGGACCCCATTCCCTCTCACCTTATTAAAACCATCGCCCCTGCCTTCCTCCCTTCCTTAACTTCTATTTTTAACCACTCAATCTCCAATGGCTCCTTCCCCTCTGCCTTCAAACATGCCCACGTCTCCCCCATCTTAAAAAAACCCGCTCTTGACCCCACTTCCCCCTCCAGTTATCGCCCTATCTCCCTACTACCCTTCCTTTCCAAAATCCTAGAACGAGTCGTCTACAATCGCTGCTTAGAATTCCTTAACTCCCATTCTCTCCTAAACCCCCTCCAATCTGGCTTCCGTCCCCTCCACTCTACCGATACTGCTCTCTCTAAGGTCACCCATGACCTCCTTCTTGCCAAATCCAATGGCTCCTACTCCATTCTAATCCTCCTTGACCTCTCTGCTGCCTTTGAGACTGTCAACCATCCCCTCCTCCTCCATACCTTATCTCACCTTGGCTTCACGGACTCTGTCCTCTCCTGGTTCTCCTCTCACCTCTCTGGCCGGTCATTCTCGGTCTCCTTCGCTGGCGCCTCCTCCCCCTCCCATCCTTTAACTGTTGGAGTTCCTCAAGGGTCAGTTCTTGGCCCTCTTCTGTTCTCCATTTACACTCACTCCCTCGGTGAACTCATTCGCTCTCACAGCTTTGACTACCATCTCTACGTAGATGACACGCAGATCTACATCTCCGCCCCTGTCCTCTCCCCCTCCCTTCAGGCTTGCATCTCCTCCTGCCTCCAGGATGTCTCCACCTGGATGTCGGCCCGCCACCTAAAACTCAACATGAGCAAGACTGAGCTCCTCATCTTCCCTCCCAAACCTGGTCCTCTCCCAGACTTCCCTATCACCGTGGTTGGCACGACCATCCTTCCCATCTCTCAGGCCCTCAATCTCGGTTTCATCCTTGACTCGTCTCTCTCGTTCACCCCACACATCCTATCTGTTACCAAGACCTGCCGGTTTCACCTCTACAATATCGCCAAGATCTGCCCTTTCCTCTCCACCCAAATGGCTACCTTACTGCTACGGGCTCTCGTTATATCCCGGCTAGACTACTGTGTCAGCCTTCTCTCTGATCTCCCTTCCTCCTCTCTCGCCCCGCTCCAGTCTATTCTTCACTCCGCTGCCCGGCTCATCTTCCTGCAGAAACGATCTGGGCATGTCACTCCCCTTCTTAAACAACTCCAGTGGTTGCCTATCAACCTCCGCTCCAAACAAAAACTCCTCACTCTAGGCTTCAAGGCTCTCCATCACCTTGCCCCTTCCTACCTCTCCTCCCTTCTCTCTTTCTACTGCCCACCCCACACGCTCCGCTCTTCTGCCGCCCACCTCCTCACCGTCCCTCAGTCTCACCTATCCCGCCGTCGACCCCTGGGCCATGTCCTCCCGCGGTCCTGGAACGCCCTCCCTCCTCACCTCCGCCAAACTGATTCTCTTCCCCTCTTCAAAACCCTACTTAAAACTCACCTCCTCCAAGAGGCCTTCCCAGACTGAGCTCCCCTTCTCCCTCTACTCCCTCTACCACCCCTCCTTCACCTCTCCGCAGCTTAACCCTCTTTTCCCCCCATTTCCCTCTGCTCCTCCTCCTCTCCCTTCCCATCCCCTCAGCACTGTACTCATCTGCTCAACTGTATATATTTATTACCCTATTTATTTTGTTAATGAAATGTACATCGCCTTGATTCTATTTAGTTGCCATTGTTTTTACGAGATGTTCTTCCCCTTGACTCTATTTATTGCCATTGTTCTTGTCTGTCTGTCTCCCCCGATTATACTGTAAGCCCGTCAAAGGGCAGGGACTGTCTCTATCTGTTGCCGACTTGTTCATTCCAAGCACTCAGTACAGTGCTCTGCACATAGTAAGCGCTCATTAAATACTATTGAATGAATGAATGAATGTGCAAAGCACTGTTCTAAGCACTGGGGGGATACAAGGTGATCAGGCTGTCCCAAGTCGGGCTCACGGTTTTTAATCCCCATTTGACAGATGAGGTAACTGAGCCACAGAGAAGTTAAGTGACTTGCCCAAAGTCACACAGCTGGCAAGCAGCGGGCGCTCTTCTGTTGGATATGAAGAGAGAGGGAGTTCAAGGTCAGAGGTAGGATGTGGGTGAAGGATAGGTAGTTAGATAGACAAGATTGAGGTACAGTGAGTAAGTTGGCATTAGAGGAGTGAAGTGTGTGGGCTGGGCTATAGTAGGAAATTAGGAAGCTAAGGTAGGAAGATGCAAAGTGATTTGAGTGCTTTAAAGCCAATGGTAAGAGGTTTCTGTTTGATGAGGAGGTTGATGGGCAACCACTGGACATCCTTGAGGAGTGGAGAAATATGGACTAAACATTTTTGTAGAAAAAATGATCTGGGCAGCAGAATGCAGTATGAACTGATGTGGGGAGACACAAAATTATCAAAATGTAAAATTTTTAAGATTATTAACATGTAAAGTCTAAATAAACTTTCCAAATTCTATCTTGTGGGTACTTAACCCAAGAATGCCCTTTTACAACAAGCTGTCCCTGGTTTAAAATGTTCTGGTCCTGGGAACCAGAATAAAAGATATTTCGCTCTGTTTTATTTCCTTCTCTTTACACTTTTAATTGGCAAACGGGCTCCACTCAGTGGCTATTATGAAAGTTGCATGAGGAAGATTAAGGTGACGAATGAACAGTATAGATAAAGTGTCCTTTGGTTTTGAAGATGACTCTCACTGAGGATTTGTTAGTATGTGTGTGGGAGATAAAATAAGCACATGAATAACCTCCCTCCCTCACTGTGTACTGCTGTTTTCCCACAATCCACAGCTATGGCACATAATTTAAGGTTTTGTTTTATTGCGTCATTCCTGTTCGCAATCAGTACACCATGGGGTTGTTTGGGTACTGTGCTGTCATCCACTCTCCAATTATATCCCATGTAAGGTGTGAAGAAGTGAACATCATTCTATTATTGTTGGACTAGCTTCATTTCAAGATCTCGTTATTTTTTACCCGGTTTTCTCTTTTTTTAATTTGAAATGAAGCACATTGGTGGTATTGATGAAAATACTGTAGAAGTTGGATATGGTGTCTGTGCAAGATAAAAGTCTCAGAGGCAAAAAAAAGTTTGGTCATTACACCTGTCATCCATTCTGTCAGTGTCTCAAAGGACATACTAGGCCTTATTCTGTGTCACTGATAGAGATTCTTGGCTGTGGGTAGGGCCTGCTTGGTGTGGGACGGGACAGAACCTCATTCTTCCCCAGACTAATTGACTCTAATGCTTATATGATTGAGAAGTGATTCATAATCTCTATGCTTTCTCAGATTTGTGCTTTCAGAACACAGCCAGCGGTACAGAGGAATTCTCATATGATTGCTTCAAGGACTTTGCATGATGCTTTCAGCTTAAGTTAAAAGAGTTTTTAGAGGATAAGCAATTGTATTTTATACTGAAAACTGTGACAACGACATTAGAAATTCATTGTCCCACTTTCAAAATCGCTGTGAAATGATTGTCTTATAGATAGAAATTGTAGAACACCTAATTATGGAGGAGGAAAGGATCAGTCTAATAAATGTGGGTGAGGGGGACAAAGAAAAGTCACCATGCATCACCCCAGGTGTTGCAAGCATGGTGTATGTTGAAAGCACTCTGTCAGGATTGTAAAAGGGTGGCTCTCACTTGGATTTTGAGCAGGGGAGGTGACTAGGTTGGGTTGGAGCACGTTTTAAAGTGTTCTAGGGAGGGGAAGGCATGTGCAGAACCAGATTATCTGGGCATCCCCCTCCACACTCTCCACTAAATAGTCCTCTGTTCCTATGGAGTTAAAAAAGCATCACATAGGGAATACAATCAGGTCCATGCTAAAGAGTCCGGTTGTTGACCCGGTGGCTAGAGCATGGCCTTGGGAACCAGGGGACCTGGGTTTTGTCCAACTATGCAAGTTAAAAGGATGCCTGCTGGGACTACACTATCAGTGGTGAAAGATTCTGACCAAAGAAGCACCTATGGTGCAATGTGAGGTGGATAGGCCTAGCAGACATCCTGAAAGTAGCTGATTAGTACAGTTGGTGTAGACCATGGTGGCCACCAGGGCCACCTGCAAGGCCATGGTGCTATGGCAAAGCATCAGCACTATGCTGTGGCTGTAAATGAATCCTGAGGGCTAAAAAACAAAAAAAAACCCATAAAAAATTTAAAAAAATTCCAAATGCCTTTCCCATCTCTTTACTCATTGCTTACTTTCTTTGTGGAAAGCCGTGTGCCCTGGTGGAAAGAACATGGACCTGAGGGGGTACCTGGGTTCTAATCCCAGTTCTTCCACTGCTGTGTGACTTTGGGCAAGTCACTTAACTCCTCCATGTCTCAGTTTAGTGATCTGCAAATGGGGATGGACTACCTAACAGACTCCTATCTGACCACCCAAACTCCTGTCTCTCCCCACTTCAGTCCATATTTCACTCTGCTGCCCAGATTATCTTTCTACAGAAATGTTCAGGACATGAACAGTAAGCAGCATACAATAAACAGTGTGGCTTAGTGGAAAGAGCTCGGGCTTGGGAGTCGGAGGTCGTGGGTTCTAATTCCGACTCTGCCACTTGTCTTCTGTGTGAACCTGGGCAAGCCACTTAACTTCTCTGTGCCTCAGTTCCCTCATCTGTAAAATGGGGATTAAGACTGTGAGCCATGTGTGGGACAACCTGATTACCTTGTATCTATCCCAGCGCTTAGAGCAGTGCTTGGCACATAGTAAGCACTTAACAAATGCCATTATTATTCTTGTCACCCCCCCCAAAAAAAATCTCCAGTGGTTGCCTATCAACCTCCATATCAAGCAAAAACTCCTCACTATTGGCTTCAAAGCTCTCCATCACTTTGCCCCCCTCTTACCTAACCTCCTTTCTCTCCTTCTACATCCCAGCCTGCACACTCCACTTCTCTGGTGCTAACTTTCTCATTGTGCCTCGTTCTCACCTGTCCCACTGCCAACCCCTGGCCCACTTCCTATCTCTGGCCTGGAATGCCCTCCCTCCTCAAATGCGCCAAACAATCACTCTTTCCCCCCTTCAAGCCCTACTGAAGGTGCACCTCCTCCAAGAGGCCTTCCCAGATTAAGCCCCCTTTTCCTCAGCTCTCCCTCCCCTCCGCATTGCCCCCACTAGCTTCCTTTGCTCTACCCTCCTCTCCCCACCCCACACCATAGAATCTATAATTCTACTTCTTTATATTAATGCCTGTTTACTTGTTTTTATGTGTATATATCTATAATTCTATTTATTTATATTGATGCCTGTTTACTTGTTTTGATGTCTGTCTCCTCCCTTCTAGACTGTAAACCTGGTGTGGGGAGGGATTATCTCTCTTTATTGCTGAATTGTACTTTCCAAGTGCTTAGTACAGTGCTCTGCACACAGTAAGTGCTCAATAAAAACTATTGAGTGAATGAATGAATGAATGAATGAATGAATACCTGTTCTCCCTCCTATTTAGACTGTAAGACCCATGTGGGACAGAGACCATGTCTAACCTGATTATGTTTTATCTACTTTAGAGCTTTGCATACGGCTTGGCACATGGTAAGCACTTAATATATTCAATAATCAATGAATTATTGGTGTTCACTAGATGGTGATACTACACTAAGCAATAGTTCCCAGAATTTCAAGCCTCACTGTTGGTGGGGACAAAATCTGAGTGTGTTTGTCTCCAAATAGAGCAGAAAAGTGGTGGAACGAGGTGAGGAAGTCTGAGAGAGGAGCATGGCATTAGGTAATTTGAACTTGAGTATTTACAGCATTAATCATTCAGAAAAATTGCTTTGAAGGCTGTTTGAATACATTTTGTTCATTCTCTTTCCACTTCAGAGACTGAGTTCCTTGAGTCCTGCAGCACTTGGAAAGATTAGCTCATTAGGGCTTCAAATAGGTTGCCCCATGACCAGAATACAGCATGGCCCCATACTCTTTAAATCATTATTGACTGAAGCCCTGGGGTCTCTGGACAAACAAAATAGAAGCTGGACTTCAATCAGGCAGCAGTTTAGAAACCTTATCGGCTCCCTTCTTTTACATGGATTGGAGAGAAGGGGCCAGTGCAGTGGGGAGAATCTCAAACTTTAGTTTCTATCATTAACATCTTAGATCAGATCTTGAGATATTTGTACTTGAAGAGTGTGAGATATAGGTAAAGAAAGCAAAAGACACTAAATTCAAATATTTTTAATCCGTAAAATAGAGGGCTGCACCTGGCAACTCCTCCTTTAAAGCTTGTGGTGGGCAGGGAATATGTCTGCCTAATCTGTTGTATTGTACCCTACCAAGGATTTAGTACAATGCTCTGCATATAGTAAGCACTCAGTAAATACTACTGATTGACTATGTGGATGTAAGAAGTGGGTGTGGCTAAGCAAAGCCATCATAGAGATGGAAAGTATCAATATCTTGTCAACCCAAATCCAATCAGCTGTATTCCTTCTTCTACCCCTTATGTCTGCCATTTCTCTAAATTGATATAAATCCCCATTATTTAGCAGAACACTGCAGTAAGAGATGACTCTTTCCCCAAGCCCTTTTGTAGTTGTCTTGGGTCATTACACATCACTAAGAAGTAACTAGCAAATGAGTGGTTGCAAACAGCAAGAACCTTTCCCTATCGTTTTCTCAGAAGGGCCACAGTTTTGGCAGACAAGGTTATTCAGCCGGAAGCCAGCCCCTCCCACAGTTTGAGTCCCCCTTGACCAGCCATATGATTTGTGAATGTTGAACTCTGAACTCAGACCTATCAGGCCCCTGAGGTAAAGGTTAATGGGCAAACTCACAGAAGAGTGCTCGGTTTTCAAGTCCCTGTGAAAATACCACCCAGAAACCAATGCATTGACATTAGGCTTTCTTACTTTCCTACTGTACATACTATTTGGGAAAACCTAGTAAAAATAAAACACGGAAATATTATGAATTAAAACCTATAAATTCATTATTGTTCAATGCAGATGTGTCCTTGATATAATATGCTTTCCTCTCTTGATTGAATATAACTGCTATTTTGCCTTAATATATTCATTGTTTATTCATTATGTGCCTAAGGAGCTGAGGAAGAACTCCATTCTGCTATAATAAATAGAGCATGAAAATTGAGTTTGGGCTTGAATTTTAGCTCAGGCATTTTAACTACATCTCTTTTCCTACAGGCTAAATCTAAGTGACAAAGGAAAGTCACTGCTCATAATCTGGATTTCTTTTCTTCCCACATTGAGCTTGGTGCAGTGCAGTAATAGGAAAGGGTTAGAGTTGTATTCTTGACTGGCAGATTTCCAGTGCAAAAAATACACAGCACAGCTAGGACAGTGAATAGAATATGAGATAAAAACAATGAGCTTTATTCTCTTCCCTGCAGAGGTAGGAAGAAAGATGCACATGAACTTGCAGAGAGCTTTCTTTGTGGCTTTTTAAGGGGGAGGAAGGAGAGGAACAGGAGGAGAATCCTCATTTCTCCTCCTGCCTTTGTTCTGTGGGCAGGGATGCTTGGAGCTGTTGCTATAACTTGGCAGTGTAACCTAGTAAAAAGGGTATGGGACTGGGAGTCAGAAGACCAAGATTCTAATCCCACCTCTGCCAGTAGTGTACTGTGACCTTGTTTCCTCAGCTGCTAAACGAGGCTAAGATACTTGCTCTACCCAGTTTAGATTGTGAGCTCCATATGAGATAGAGATTGGGTCTGACAGTGCTTTTGCAAATACTTGCAATGGCATTAATGTTCTCCCTTGTCATCAGTTGTGTGTGGTGGGTGGGGAGGTGGTCTAGCAGCAGGAAGGTGAATGATGTGGGTGCCTTCTGCATTTCCCTGGCAATCCTACCACTTATCAGTACCTAGACTGTAAGCTTCCCCACTAGACTGGAGGTTTCTCGAGATCAGGAATCATTTCTACCAACATTATTGTACTCTCCTTAGTGTTTAGTACAGTGGTCTGCTTGCAATAAGCACTCAATGAATACCACTGATTGACTGACACCTAGACATGCCTCTCCAACCTACTCACCCAACCTTCTTGGGCCCATTATTGACAAGTCCCTGAGTTCCATGGAAGCTTGAAGAATCTCTGGTATCCCAGATCACTACAGGTGTCAGGGTAGCCTTGGGACACTAGCTCAAAGTAGCACATAAGTGTTCTCAGGGTAACATAACCCAAGCCAGCCTAGTTCCTGGTTTTAGAAACCTCATAGGAGGGCTAAGGCAATTTCACAGAATTGCACCAGCCTAAAGAGACCGTGGTCTTTGGAAAGAGCATGGGCCTGAGCATCAGAGAACCTGGGTTATAATCCTAGCTCTACCATTTGTCTGCTGCGTGACCATGGGCAAGTCACTTCGCTTCTCTGTGCCTCAGTTCCATCATCTGCAAAATGGGGATTCAATATGTGTGTTTTAAAAAATTTTTTAAATGGTATATGTTAAATGCTTACTATTTATCAAACACTGTTCTATGCACTGGTTTAGATACAACTTAATTAGGTTGGACACTGTCCCTGTCCCACATGGGTCTCACAGTCTAAGTAGGAGGGAGAACAAGAGAACTGAGGCACAGAGAAGTTGACTTGCCTTAAGTTACCCAGCAAGCAACTGGCAGAGCAGAATTAGAACCCAAGTCCTCTGACTCCCAGGCCCATGCTCTTTCCACTAGGCCATGCTGCTTCTCCCTCTTACTTAGACTCTGAGCCCCATGGGAGACCTGATTATCTTGTATCTCCTCTAGTGCTTAGTACAGTGCTCAGCACATAGCACTGAACAAAAACCACTATTATTACTATTAGTAGTAGTAGCAGTACATTTTGAGAACTCAGAGTGGAACAGGGGAGGGAGCCTACAAGGATTATGGCTGAGAAGGCAGAAAAAGTATGTGAAAGGATAGCTAGAGACTGAGAGGCAATCAGAGTCACAGAGAAAGAGCTAAAGAGACTGTGTGGACAGTGAACATGCCTACCAACTCTGTTGTATTGTGCTCTCCCAAGCGCTTAGTTCAGTGCTCTGCACACAGTAGGGGCTCAATAAATACAATTGATTGACTGATTGAGACTGAGAGGGTGAGGGAGCAAGAGAGAGGAATGGGGAGCATGGGTGACTGACCCAAAGCGCTCCCCACTGAAGCTTGTAGGTGGTAAATTCAAAGCAAACAAAAAGAGGTTCTTAGTGCAACAGGGGGCAAGCATATGGAATTTGTTACCACAGAAAGTTAGGAAGACTGGTTCCATCAGAAGGTTTAAGAGGAGTTTGGATAAATTTATGGCTGAGAGGTTCATATTGGAGTACTAGAGGGAAAGTTTAGGATTTTGAGGGGAAAAGTCAGGGATTTTAAATGGTACATCTGAGCACAGAATACACATCTGCTCCAGTAGCAAAATGGAGAGAAAGAGACTGGTTCCCTGTTCGTAGTTCCACAAGAGCGGTTAGTTGCATCCATGTTGTCATGCCTATTAAATTAGGCTCAAGCATCCTCAATTCACACCTGGTTGAAGGGGATACTGGAGCTGTGTAAATCCTTGGAGACTGGCCCCTGCAAATTTTCAAGGTGAAAATTTGTCCTACCTCTGCACTATGCTTGGAAACTATGAAGTGTCAGTAAGAAACTTTGATGGCAGAAGCTTTGTCTTTTACCCTGTGTCAATCATTCATTAATTCAATCAAAATTATTAAGCACTTACTGTGTGCAGAGCACTGTACTAAGTGCTTGGGAAAGTACAATACAACAATAAATAGTGACATTCTCTGCCCACAACACAATCAAGGGTATTCATTGAGCACTTTGTGCAGAGCACTGTATTAAGCTCTTGGGAGAGTACAGTATAACAGAGTTGGTAGACACATTCCCTGCCCACAAGGAGCTTGCGATCTAGAGGGGAAGGCAAATATCAATATAAATAAGTTATGGATATATACTTAAATACTGTGAAGCACTCGTGCACTATTGTATGTTTTCCATTGCCTAGGTCACTGTAGATGCCCAGTAAATGCTCTCGATGATGCACAGGGTGTATCCTAGGACATAAGGAAGAGGGGTTGGAAATGGAAGAGGACAGCTGAATCGTGTTAGCTAGACTGCTATCAACATACCAGCTGCTGGAGGATTATATAGGCCTATTCTGCTTCCCTCCACCCACAGACTTGGGGAACACAGAGAGTGGAATCCTCAGGTCCGATATGGATGGTGTACCTGGGTTACCCTTGGTCTGATGGGGGGAAGGGGAGTCAGGGCAGCCTAGAATAGGGCTGGGACACTCCCTAAAAAGTCATCTGGAGAACTCCTGGAAGGTCTGTGAAAATCTCCAGCAAGGAATCAGCCAGGAGCAAGCAAGATATGCTCCTTGTGCAGTTCCTACAAGCACATTGTTATTGCCCGTAAGCCTCTGGGTGAAGATCCAGCTGAATGGTTCGATTTCTATTTTCAAGGGGTGAGGTTCGCCTGAAATTGTGGAAATTGACTAACTCTCAACTCTCTGGGAGATGGCCATTTCCTTACTCAGCCTCTCTCTCACTGAATGTCAAGTACTTGCCAGATATCCACATGGTGCCAACAGATGCTAAGCAGTCAGTGAAACAAATGTTGTAGATAGAAAGTTCAATCCTTTTTCACAGGTTTATCAAAGCCAAAAATACTTGAAATATAAACTGCTTGATATTCTGGTGTATTTATACCTGCTTTTGTTGTTCTAACAAGATAAAAACTACTCACTATCATTTCTAATTGAGTCCTGCTCTCCTTAACTAGGTAGAGCTGCCTTTAATCGTATTTACATTATTATTTTTTTTTTGTGGAAGATGAAGCGGAAATCATGTTCTGCTCAGACCTAATGCTAACAAATTGAGCAACTGACCCAACATGTCTCAGGCAAGAAAAAAATGTATCTTTTAGAAGTTGACTTTAAAGAGAGTCATCTCTAAAAGAATCTAACCTTGGTCATGTAGAATGAAGTCCACCATCCCTTGTCATATTGTTAAGAATGCATGACATGAAATGAGGAAAATCCAAGGGAAACTCAACCTGATTTCCCAGTGAATAAGATACATTCCTTTCCTACCAAGCTCAGGGTGGGGTGGAGGGGCGGGGGGGGGGAATCCAATTAGAAGATATATCTGCATCATTGTTCTGTCTGATACCCAGAAATTTCCCAAAATATATAGAATTTTCATTTTAATGTAAAAATTCCTACACACTACCCTCTAGTGGAGGTTGTCTCTAAATTGTTAGTGCCTTGAATTAGCTGGTTCTCACAATCTGTTCTTTTCCTTAATAGAGGTAAGTAAATGTGAGAAGTAAAATTTTGCCCATTCAGATACTATATACTTAAAGGTAGAATATGAACCCATATCTCATATTTAGAATGTTCTTTTGTTACCAGTGTCAAACGTGGCTCAGTGGAAAGAGCACGGGCTTTGGAGTCAGAGCTCATGAGTTCGAATCCCAGCTCTGCCACTTGTCAGCTGTGTGACTGTGGGCAAGTCACTTAACTTCTCGGTGCCTCAGTTCCCTCATCTGTAAAATGGGGATTAAGACTGTGAGCCCCACGTGGGACAACCTGATTCCCCTGTGTCTACCCCAGCGCTTAGAACAGTGCTCGGCACATAGTAAGCGCTTAATAAATACCAACATTATTAACTCATATTCAACATTGTACTTACAATGTATGCCTAAGTAGGAGTTAGATGGAGCTGCCTTGCAAAGCATTTTTAGTAATTATGAGGACTGAAATTATTTTCTTCTTGCAAAGAGTTCACAGGCCCTGCCCATACTTCCCAACACTACTATCCCCAACTCCTACTGCTCCTCATGTCACTAGGCTAAGAAGACAAATCACAAATATCTTTCCCTCTAAGAAATATTCAGAGTCCTGTCACAAAGAAATTCCTCATGTAAACCAAACAACAAAAAGCAAACAGAAAGGAAGACCAAGGATTCTAAATTTCTTCCCTGCCTGATTTTCAATAAGCTTGCTGACTGATTTCCTTTACCCTAATTCTTTTAGCCTAAGAGCCTGTGGTAGTAACAGCTTTGCATCATGGTGGGAGAGGGGGGTGGAATGGGTATAACTCACCCCTCATCCAGAAAGAACCGAATGTCCCAGATATGCAGAGGGAGGTAATGCAAGCAGTGGTGATTCAAAGGGAATTTTGGCATTGGCTGCAGCAGATACCTTGGGTTGTAAGTAGAGACAGAATTTAAAAAAGGAGTATTATGGAGATTTTCGGCCTGAATTTTTTTTCTGCCCCCTAGTCCTCCATTGACTTCCTGTTTCTCCAATCTCTGGGTTTAAGCGATGCTTTTACATTTAAGCTGTATAAAATTCTAGCCCTGTCACTGGACTATGCAAAAGATTTCTAGGTACTGGCAAGCAGATGTATCCCCATAGGCAGCTAGTTAACTTCTTTCTTTATCATAATGCTTCATTGACACCATCCTCTCCTGGTTCTACTCATCTCTCTGGCCACTCCCCTCTCTGTCTCTTTTGTGGGCTCCTACTCTGCCTCCCACCACCTAACTGTGGGAGTCCCTCAAGGCTCAGTTCCAGGTCTTCTTCTATTTCACATCTACACCCACTCCCTTGGAAAGCTCATTATCTCCCATGGCTTCAACTACCATCTCTATGTGGATGATTCCCAAATCTTCCTCTCTAGCCCTGACCTTTCTCCTTCTCTGCAGTCTTTTATTTCCTCCTGCTTTCAGCACATCCCTACTTGGATGTCCCGCCAACATCTCAAACTTAACATATTCAAAACAGAACTCCTTATCATCCCATGCGAACCCTGTCCTCCCCCCATCTTGTCCATAACTGTAGACAACAGCACTATCCTCCCTGTTTCACAAGCCTTGGCATTAGCCTCAATTTATCATTTTCATTTAACCCACATATTCAATCTGTTACCAAATTCTGTCAGTTCTACCTACACAATATTGCTTAAATCTGCCCTTTCTTCTCCATCCAAACTGCACAGTGCCTAGCACATAGTAAGTGCTTAATAAATACCATAATTATTATTTTCATTATTATTACTATTGTGCTGATCTAAGCACTTATCAAATTCCACCTTGACTACTGCATCAGCCTCCTCGCTGACCTCCCTGTCTTGTGACTCTATCCACTCCAGTCCTTACTTAACACTGCTACCCAGATCATATTTCTAAAATAACATTGTTTACACCTCCTTGCTCCAAAAGAACCTCCAGTTGTTGCCATCCACCTCCGCATCAAACAGAAAATCCTTCCCATCGACTTTAAAGCACAAAATCATCCTGGCCCTTCCTAATTTACCCAGCTGATTTCCTACTGTAATCCAGATGACACACTTCTCTCCTCTAATGCTAATTTACTCAATGTAACTCAATCTCATCCATCTTGTTGCTGAACTCTTAGCCACATCCTCCCCAGCCTGGAAATCCCCTCCCCCTGCCGCCCCAAACTTCATTCGTTTCATTCATTCATTCAGTAGCATTTATTGAGTGCTTACTATGTGCAGAGCCCTGGACTAAGCGCTTGGAATGTACAATTCAGCAACAGATAGAGACAAGCCTTGCCCAATAACGGGCTCACAGTCTAAATGAGGGAGACAGACAGCAAAGCAAAACAGAACAAAACAAAAATGACATCATTAAGGTAAATAGAATCATAGAGATATACATGTCATTAAGGGTAATAAATAATATAAACAAATATGCACAGTGCTGAGGGGAGGGGAAGGGGGAAGAACAGAGGGCAGGAGAGGGGGAAATGGGAAGGGGAGGAAGAGCAGAGGGAAAGGAGGGACTGTCTAGGAAGGCCTCCTGGAGGAGGTGAGCTCTCAGTAGGGTTTTGAAGAGGGGAAGAGAGTTAGTTTGGCAGATGTGAGGAGGAAGGACATTCTAGGACAGCGGTAGGACATGGGCCAGGGGTCGACGGTGGGAGAGGTGCAAAGGGGGGACCGTGAGGAGGTGAGTGGCAGAGGAGCAGAGTGTTCGGGATGGGCAGTAGAAAGAGAGACGGGAGGTGAGGTAGGAGGGGGCAAGGTGATGGAGAGCTTTGAAACCAAGAGTGAGGAGTTTTTGTCTCATGCGAAAGTTAATAGGCAACCACTGGAGGTTTTGAAGAGGGGAGTGACATGCCCAGAGCATTTCTCTAGGAAGATGAATAGACTGGAGTGAGGAGAGACAGGAGGAAGGGAGATCAGAGAGGAGGCTAACACAAAAATCCAGTTGGGATATTATGAGAGCTTGTACCAGCACGGTAGCAGTTTGGATGGAGAGGAAAGGGCGGATCTTGGCGATACTGTGAAGGTGAGACTGGCAGATGTTGGTGACAGATTGGATGTGTGGGGTGAATGAGAGAACAGAGTTAAGGATGACACCAAGGTTGCAGGCCTGTGAGACGGGAACGATGGTAGTGCCATCCACAGTGACAGGGAAGTCAGGGAGAGAACAAAGTTTCGGAGGGAAGATAAGGAGCTCGGTTTTAGACATGTTGAGTTTTAGGTGGTGGGCAGACATCCAGGTGGAGATGTCCTGGAGGCAGGAGGAGATACAAGCCTGGAGGGAGGGGGAGAGAACAGGGGAGGAGATGTAGATTTGGATGTCATCTGCATAGAGATGATAGCTGAAGCTGTGTGAGTTCACCAAGGGAGTGAGTATAGATGGAGAACAGAAGAGGGCCAAGAACTGACCCTTGAGGAACCCCTACAGTTAGTGAATGGGAGGGAGAGGAGGAGCCTGCAAAGGAGACCGAGAATGAGCGGCCAGAGAGATAAGAGGAGAACTAGGAGAGGACAGAGTCCATGAAGCCAAGGTGAGATAAAGTGTGGAGGAGAAGGGGATGGTTGACAGTGTCAAAGGCAGCTGAGAGGTCGAGGAGGATTAGGATAGAGTAGGAGCCATTGGATTTGGCAAGACGGAGGTCATTGGTGACATTTGAGAGGTCAGTTTCGGTGGAGGGGAGGGGATGGAAGCCAGATTGGAGGGGGTCCAGGAGAGGTGGAGTTGAAGAATTCAAGGCAGCGAGTGTAGACAACTCATTCTAGGAGTTTGGAAAGGAAGGGTAAGAGAGAGATAAGATGATAGCTGGAAAGGGAAGTGGGGTCAAGAGAGGGTTATTTTAGTTGGGGGAGACATGGGCATGTTTGAGGGCAGAGGGGAAGAAGCCGTTGGAGAGTGAGTGGTTAAAGATAGAAGTTAAGGAGGGGAGGAGGGAAGGGATGATAGTTTTTATAAGGTGAGCGGGAATGGGGTCCGAAGCACAGATGGAGGGGGTGGCACTTGCAAGGAGGGAGGAGATCTCCTATGAGGATACTGCAGGGAAGGATGGGAAAGTAGGGGAGAGGGTTGGGAGCAGGGGGGATGGAGAAGGGGGAGGGGTGACTTTGGGGAGTTCAGACCTGATGGTGTTAATTTTCGTAATGAAGTAAGTGGCCAGATCGTTGGGGGTGAGGGATGGGGGAGGGGGAGGAACAGGGGGCCTGAGGAGAGAGTTAAAAATCCGGAACAGTTGGCGGGGATGATGGGCATGGGTGTTAATGAGGGAAGAAAAATAATTTCACCTTGCAGAGGAGAGGGCAGAGTTAAGGCAGGAAAAGATAAATTTCAAGTGAATAAGGTTGGCTTGGTGCTTAGACTTTTGCCAGCAGCGCTCAACAGCTCGAGCATAAGAGCGAAGGAGGTGGAAAGAGGCAGAGATCCAGGACTGCGGGTTAGTGGAGCGAGAGCAGCAGAGGGAAAGGGGAGCGAGCGAGTTGAGTAGAGAGGGTAGAGTTGAGAACAGTAATCTGGTCATCAAGAGTGGGTAGAGAGTATAAGGAGGCCAGGTGGGATGTGATGTTTTGGGAGAGACGGATGGGTCAAGAGAGCGGAGGTCCCCGTCGGGGAGTAATACAGATTTGCAGGGGGAGGGAGTGTGAGAGAGAAGGCAGGTAAGAAGGTTGTGGTCAGAGAGAGGGATTTCAGAGTTGGTGAGGGTGGAGATAGTGCAGCAGTGAGAGATGATGAGATCAAGGATGTGACCAAGTTGGTGAGTGGGCGAGGTGTGGTGGAGGAGGAGGTTGGCAGAGTCAAGAAGTGATAGCAGGCGGGTGGCAGAGGGGTCACTGGGTACATCCATGTGGATGTTGAAGTCTCTGAGGATCAGAGTGGGCAGGGAGAAGTAGAGAAGGAAGGTGAGAAAGGGGTCAGGGTGGTTAAAGAAGTCAAGGTGGGACCAGGGGGGCGGCGGTAGATGACAGCTACAAGACTCTGGAGGAGGTGGTAGAGGTGAATAATATGGGCTTCAAAGGAGGAGAAGGAGAGGGAAGGGGAAAGGGGAATAGTGCAGAAGCGGCATTGGGGTGGGAGAAGGAAGCCGACGCCTCCTCTTTTCCCGGTGAGTCTGGGGGAGTGAGTAAAGGAGAGGCCTCTGCTGGAGAGAGCAGCAGTGGAGACTGTGTCTTCAGGGGTGAGCCAGGTCTCCATTAGGGTGAGGAGGAGGAGGAGAGAGAGCAGGAAAGGAATAGTTCAAGAATAGGGAGCTTACCTATAATGGAGCGGGGGTTCCATAGGCCACAGCTGTGGAGGAGGGGGAGGGAGGGGGAAGGGAGCGGGGGAAGGGGAGGGTTTGGATGGGAATGAGATGCCGGGGACCTGGGTGGAGAGAGGAGGATGAGGGGTGGCGATGGGACAAGAGAACTAGGATGGGACTTGGGAGGGGAAGGGATGGGGTTGGGAGGAAGGGGTTCGGTGGGGAAGAGTGCAAGGGGAAGAGGATGAAGGTTGGTGCTGGTAAAGTGGGATTCTAGGGAGGGGGTGGGGAGAAGGGGAGGAATCAGTGGAAAGTGAGGGAAAGAGCTGGGTGGGAGAGGGGAAGGGGAAGGTGAGGACTGGGAAGGGCAGATGGGAGGACGGGAGTTAGAAGGTCATGGTGAAGTCAGTGAGGTAAGTGACAGCACTGAGAACAGTTAACATGTGATAGCAATAATATAATAATGATATAATATAATATTATTAATAAGTGGGTGATGCCCAGGGTTGAATGTTGACTTGTCCATGGGTCTATCAAATCAAAATCAAAAGGCTAGCGGCAAGGAGAGTCCAGAGACTCGTGGCCCAAATGTCTCGGGGCGGCACAGGAAGCCCTGTGGATGGCTGATTTGGAGAGGGGTGGAGCTGTTATGGGGGACAGAGGAAACTCCTTGCTAAACTGCTCGAAGTATTGCTTGATGTCTTCTACTACTGTGTTTGTGGATAATCCACCAACAAAGATTTTCTTCGTCCTCGTGATCATCTTGGGCTGCACCTGATGGGGGGGACACATACCCTTCATATATGAGAAACCACCAATCTCCACATTCAAAGCCTTATTAAAATTAATGTTCAAAGTAATTACAAATTTCAAATATAAAATTATATAATCGCTTGATCTTTAGCACCTCTTCCATTACAAATTACTTCACAATAGCAAAACATTTCTAGTGGAAAACATTAAAGTGAGGTGGTGTGCTCTAACCCATACTGCATAATCTTGTAGCTATTTTGTAGTCTTTTCAGGTCTTCATAAAATGCAGTATTCAAAAATCTTTTCTAACCCATACTGCATAATCTTGTAGCTATTTTGTAGTCTTTTCAGGTCTTCATAAAATGCAGTATTCAAAAATCTTTTTTTTCCAACAGTTGCCTATGAATATATGGAGGATATGTTCATAGTTTGCAAAAGTTTTTGTATGGAAAAAGAAGAAACATTGGAGTTTTTGCCAGAAATGTGCACTCAAGCCATGTAAAATATTATTTTGTTCTGATGCAAGTTGTATTCTCTATACTGTGAATCTTATTTAGGCCTGCATGGTTTATCTGGGCTTTAAAATACTAAAGTAGTCTTAAAATTTCTAAGCCTCAAGTAAAAAATTGAAAATATAAACAGCTTTTGCTTTCAGCATGACTTTTCTTATTTGTATTCTGCGAATCATCACTTTAGCAGGTACAGGAAGCTCTTCTTTTTTGAATTTTATTTTGCCTGCAGAAAATTTACTGTTCACATGGTTTTGTTCTGCTTCTTCTGTCTAATTGAATGACAAATTGCTTGAACTACATAGAAGGAATCTCAGACAATTGAATGTTGGCAGAAATAGTGGGGTTTTGGAAACATAAATGGAAGATTTTTTTTACACCACGTTTTTCTGGATTTATATAGGGATTTGAAAATTAAGTGATTTTTTCCCATGAGAGAAATGCAACTCATTTATAGTCTATTTCTCAAAGAAAGGCTTCACTCACCAATGTTGTCATAACCCAAATGAAAGTAGCTTTGCCTTCATGTGAAACTTTATCATTCTTTTAGTTGAGACTAATACCATGAATTAGAGACCACATCTTGTGCTTGACCTATGACATGTCAACAGGATTAATGGCTTGGTAAAGTATTATAATACTTCTGAAATGCATTTTTGTGATATTAGATAGTTTTTATCTTATTACTGAATAAATTTGCTGGATGTGACAGAGATAGAATATACAAAAACATATTTTCCTGGTTTTGATCACCACTTTAGTCCTAGAAGAAGAGTTGGTGTTAAATTCTAAGCTGCTTTTGACTGGATTTTTTAATTTATTTTCCATTCAGTAATATTTGTTGATTTTTAAAAAATCTTCTTTAGGGAGTTTTTGTTTATATTTCAGAAAGAACATTAGCACCCTCTTCTGGATGACTTCTTAGACAATACTGAGGAAAGTATTCTGATACCAAATCATTCTTTCCCTTTCCTAACAATGAATTACGTTTGAATGTTCATGACATTTGCCAGTGATTAAAGTGTAGGCCCTAATAAATCAATTGATTATGAATGTATTTCTGAAATACAAGGTAGGAGTCAAAAACAAGGTATATAGTGTTTGGTTTATGTAAATATGCTTCTTCTAAATCTCACAAAATGATTGCCTCTGGAAATTCTTATGTATAGTCCAGCATGGGGCAGCTGCAGATAATGGAAATTAGAATGCAGAAGTTCTCAGCTCTAATTGCCTATGTGGGCACAGTAAATTGAAGAGTTGAAACTGTTCTCTAAATAATTCAGGAAAAAAAGACTTGTAATTTAGAAAAAAAACAGTGTTTGGGGCATTCATGATCCAGACTGGCTGTATAGATTGAATTTACTGTAATAAATATTATGGTATTTACTAAGCATATACTATATGCTAAGCACTGGGGTAGATACAAGATGGTTCAGATCAAGTATCAGCCCCACATGGGCTCAGAGTCTAAGAGGTGGGGAAACCAGGTATCTAATCCTCATTTTACAGATAAGGAAAATTGAAGCCTAGAGTGAAAATTGATTTGCCTAAGATCACATAGCGGGCCAGTAGCTGAGATAGGATTAGGACCCAAAACTTCTGACTCCCAGCCCAATGTACTTTCCCACACTGCCTCTCCATTAATTGTTTGACTCTCCACTTCAATTTACCTGTGCAAATTATGGAGATAAAATATCTGTTCTCCTTTACCTTTGGACAGTGATGGCATGTGGGACAAGGACTATGTTTGATCTATTTGCTGTGTATCTATCCTAACACTTACTACAGTGCTTGGCACAAAGTAAGAGTTAAATACTATTATCATTATTATTTTTTTAATTATTATTGACTTTGCACAAATCACCTCCTCTCCTCTGATTATTCCCAATAGATAAAGAATAATGTCCTTGCTACTAATTGCTTTGTGATCATCCCATACAATGGCCCCAGTGACACATGTCCTACTAAACCCAGTTTGAATGTGTTGGCTCACCTGAGACTGGTATTCTTATAAGGCAAGGACTGAAATTGCGTGGCGCAGTGGAAAGAGCACGGGCTTTGGAGTCAGGGCTCATGAGTTCGAATCCCAGCTCTGCCACTTGTCAGCTGTGTGACTGTGGGCAAGTCACTTAACTTCTCTGTGCCTCAGTTCCCTCATCTGTAAAATGGGGATTAAGACTGTGAGCCCCACGTGGGACAACCTGATTCCCCTGTGTTTACCCCAGCGCTTAGAACAGTGCTCTGCACATAGTAAGCGCTTAACAAATACCAACATTATTATTATTATTAAATTAACTTTTCAATAGTATTTTTAAATTATAAGTTTGGACACCTTGAAAACCCAACACTATATTTGCCATTGATGCAGGAATTCAGAAGATACAATTTCACAAGGTTTGATATTTTCCAAGGTTGCAACTACAGTGCTCTGAGAGATGTTGTCTTGGCATAATTATCTCTCTTCACATCACCTATGGATATAGACCTAGCCAGAAGTCTGGGACTTTGGAAAATTAGTATGTGTTCAGACCTGTGGCTTCATACATTATGTGCCTGATTAAACATTTTCAATTCCTCAATCCCTTATTACCATATAGGCATTTGTCTCATAATATATCCTTTCATGCTGCATTTTGGATAGGACATGGTTGAAGAAGTAGGTTACATTCTTCTGACAACTCCCATCTGTCTAGTTAAAGCGCAATGTCAGGTGAAACAATTGGGCACATGCGGGTAGTGTTGGTTAAAGACAGCAGGTATGCACAATGCGAGTTTTCCCTTCAGGTGGGGTTATTCAAGAAAATAAACCTGGAATTTTGAGAAAACTGACTGCACATCTATTTCCATATATTCCTGGGTATAAATTAGTATGAAATTTTGGTAAAGCTTCAGCCTTATCGGCACTCATATAATTCTGATGAATCTGCAAAGTGATTAATATTCATTCTCAAATTTTTTTGTGTGTGTACCTCAAACCCTTAGTAACGCTCATAATTCTAAAGAGTTCACATCTTTATTTGCTTGTCTTTGGTGCATAAACATTAAGGCACCACTCCAGCTACTCTTGCACCACCTTCCTCATTAGATTTTTTTTTTTAAGAAAATCACCAGTTTGTCATTATTACTCATTCTATCCCTATTCCTTCATTTGATGCTTCCTTTGGTCTTCGATATGCTTTCTTATACTACCAAGACATCCCATTCTTCCTCTGTCATTGCTCCACAGAACATATCTTTCCATTCCTGGATCAATTCATTTAAGATCTTTCCCTTAGCCCCCTTGGTATTGCATTAATCAATCCAATCAATAGTACATATTGAGCTCTGTGTGCAGAGTGCTCTGTATTAGGCAACTAGGAGCATACAATAGAATTAGTAACCATGATCTCTACCCTCAAGGCACTTGAAATCTAATGGGGAAGACAGGCACTAAAATTACAGATAGAAGGAAGTAATAGAGTATGCAAATATGCATAAAGTGTTGTGGTGAGATGTGAGTAATAGGCTTAAGTGATGTAGACTTACTGAAGTGGTAGTTGGGATCAGAGGATCCAGAGTGGGGAGATGATTGATTAATCAGGGAAGGCTTTCTGAAGAGATGTCATGTCATAAAGGCTTTTAAGGTGAGGGAAAACAGTAGCCTGCCAGATATGAAGGGGGAGGAAGTTCCAGGTAGGTGAAAGGAGCGCAGTGGGATAGATACAAGTACAAGGCACATTGAGTAGACTAGCTTGAAAGGAACAAATCATGTGAACTGGGGTGTAGCAGGAGAAGAGAATAATTAGGAGGGAGAGAACTGATTGAGTTTATGCTTGATAAAGGGAGGAATGAGCAACCATCATTGGTTTCCAGGTGGGGGAAACCTATACAGAATTATGTTTTAATAATAATAATTGTGGTATTTGTTAAGCATTTACTATATGCCAAGCACTGTACTTAGTGCTGGAGTAGATACAAGCTAATCAGGATCAGGTTGGTCACAGTCCTTGTCCAAAATCAGGCTCCCAGTCTGACCTCCCCATTTCACAGATGAGGTAACTGAGGCATAGAGAAGTGAAGTGACGTGTTCAAGGTCACACAGCAGATAAATGGCAGAGCTGTGATTATAGCCCAGGTCCTTCTGACTCACAGGTCCATGCTCTATCCACTGGGTCATGCTGCTTTTTAGAAAATTGACCTGGGCAGCAGTGAATTATGGATTGGAGAGTAGAGAGGTCAGAGGCAGAGAGGTGTAAGAGGAGGCTTATGAAGTAGTTGAATTGGGATATGGCAAGTAACTGCACCAGAATGGTGGCAGTTTGAATGGGAAAAAAAGGCAGATTCTGGATGTTTAAAGGAAGGATTTACAGGATTTGTTGACAGACTAAATATGAGAACTGAAAGAGAAAGAGGAGTCAAGGATTATGCCAAGGCTGCAGGGTTGAGTGATGCAAAGGATGGTGGTGTTGTCTATTGCGATGGGAAAGTTAGGTGGAGGAGAGGATTTACAAGGGAAGATGAGGAGTTGTTTTCAACATGTTGAGTTTGAGGTACCCTGGGGTATTGTTGGTCAAAGAGAGGTCTTGCACAGAGGTCCTGGAGGCAGGAGGAAATATGAGATTTCAGAGGGAGAGGGAGGTTGGAGCTAGCAAGGTAAATTTGAGAATCAATCTCAGCGTGGTCTACCTAATAGAAAGAGCACAGGCCTAGGAGTCAGAGGACTCTGCCTTCTGTGTGAACTTTGGCAAGTCACTTAATTTCTCTGTGCTTCAGTTTCCTCATCTCCAGAATGGGGATTCATTATCTGTTCTCCCTCCCCTTTAGACTGTGAGACCCATATGGGTCAGGGACTGTATCTGAGCTGATTACCTTGTAACAACCCTAGCACGTTATGTAGTTCTTGGCTCAGTAAGCACATAACAAATACCACAGTCATTATAGTATATTCCTTGGCTCAATGCTGAATGATGCAATAAATAAGACTTTTATCACATTCTTTCTGTAGCACCCCTTTAGCTCATTTGCCCACTCAAACCTTCTTTTACCACTGTGGTTTCAGGAGCATGATAGCAACATTTCGTGGCTCAGCGGGAAGAGCACGGGTTTAGGAGTCAGAGGTCAGGGGTTCTAATCCCGGCTCCACACCTGTCAGCTCTGTGACTTTGGGCAAGTCACTTAACTTCTCGTTGCCTCAGTTACCTCATCTGTAAAATGAGGATTTAGACTGTGAGCCTTACGTGGGACAACCTGATTACCCTATATCTACCCCAGTGCTTAGAACAGTGCTTGGCACATAGTAAGCGCTTAACAAATACCAACATTATTATTATTAAGATTTCCACCTTAGCTTTGATGAATTCTGGGAATTTTATCCATATCTAATTTATAAGATTTTGGTTAGCCACCCACTTAAATTACATCCAATAACTTTTTATGGGGTAGACTAAGTACCTCTCCAGTTGGAGCACATCCCACAGTGACAATCTGCCTGAATACATCCAGTCACATATAGTCGAACCTTTAGGTTCCCTTTTTCTCTGTAGATTGCCATCGGATTCACGTGCTTTTCCACTTTTCACAGCTAATCATAAGAATGTCAATAATATAGCTTCAATTGTAACACTATTTTCGACAAAAGTTGAAACTATGGACATGCCTTGACATTTGGTTCTTTTTAAATATTTTCAAGGGCCTCCTTCCCAGATGTGAAAGGCAAGTTCAGAAGGCTTGTGTTCTTGCCACCTTTTCATGATTCTTTCTTTGTGATGAGGCTATATGCATCTGAATTCTTCAGTGATGTTTTGGAAGCGAGTCCTGGACCAAAGAGCTTCTTTTGGGAATGTGCATACAAACTCTGTTGTATTGTATTCTCCTAAGTGCTTAGTACAGTGTTCTGCACACAATAAGCAGTCAACAAATATCATTGATTCATTCATTCAATCAATTTAGTGGTGAATAAAACTCCTTAGTTTGGAGTTGGTCAGCATTACTGATTGTGTATGTTTCTTGATAAGTCCTTATATTGAAAAATTGCACTAATCACAGAAGGTTTCTGAATAATTCTCAAAATATTGAACATTAGGAAATAACTGAGTCTGAAAAATGCATATGTGGAAAACATTTATCTACCCCAGGGCTTAGAGCAGTACTTGACACAGAGTAAATGTTTAACCAATACCACTTAAAAAAAAAGAAATTTTCCAAGAAAATTGTATAAATAATAATTTGGTATTTAAGTGCTTACTATGTGCCAAGCACCGTTCTAAGTGCCGGGTAAATGCAATGTAATCAGGTTGTCCCACGTGGGGCTCACAGTTTTTTTTTTTAATCCCCATTTTCCACCTGAGGTAACTGAGGCACAGAGAAGTTAAGTGACTTGCCCAAAGTCACACAGCTGATAAGTGGTGAAGCTGGGATTAGAACCCATGACCTCTGACTCCCAAGCCCATGCTCTTTCCACTGAGCCACGCTGCAATCCTTGAAATCAATGCCAAACCTAAAAGAGGCTAATTTAGGTTACTTGTTCACTATAAGGTGGCAAGAATGATATGTGTCCTGATTTTATTCAGTTTTACCAGAGAATGTGATTCAATCAAGATTTGTGATTTTTTGTCATTGCCTCCAACTGTTAATTTGCTATAACACCTCCTAGGATGAAGTAAAAATGTAGGGCAAACTCTCAGTTTCCAGAATCGCTTTAGCTGGGCATAACAAGGCAAATTTCATCTGACAAACACTTCTTTCCTAGACAATCACTAGGCTCTTTCTTCACAGTGACTAATTCTGCCCTTAAGCCCTCTCTTTCTGAAGACATTATCCATGCTATTGCCTTTTGAGGAAAGAGGTGTTTCCTAGCTCTGTCCATGAGTGACCTAAATGCATAGAGAAATAAAGATCAAGAATGTGGCCTAGTGGAAAGAGCATGGGCTTGGAAGTAAGTCAGAGATCCTGGGTTCTAATCCCCACTCCACCACTTTCCTGCTGCATGACTTTGGACAAATCACTTAACTTCTCTGTGCTTCCAATTCTTCATCTGTAAAATAGAATTCAATACCTATTCTCCCTCCCCACTAGACTGTGATCCCCATATAGGACAGGGATTGAGTCTGATCTGATTGTATCTACTTTAGCATTTACCACATACTAAGTTTTTAACATACCATCATTTTAGTTACAATTAATAATACAATGATAATAATACTGTGTTAGGCAGAACCTGTCCAAGAAAGGGGAAGGAAATTAGGGAGAGAGTTAAGGAGTTAAATTCAGATCTCCAAGAGGCCTTTCCCTATTAAGCTTTCTTTTCCCTGGCTCGCTGTCCCTTCTATGTTGTCTATGCACTTGAATCTGTGACCTTTGGACATATAATATTTATTCCTACCCTCAACTCCACAGCACTTAAGTACATATCTTTATAAATTATATTTATATTATGTTATAAATTACTTATATTACTGCCTGTTTTCCCCCTTCTAGACTGCAAGCTCATTATGGGCAGGGAACTTGTCTGCTAATTCTGTTGTATTGTACTCTTCCAAGTGCTCTGCTCATTAAATACCATTGATTAGTAAAGTTTCTGTGTATTGGGTCCACATGTTCAGGAAAGAGTTGAAAACATTTGAAACAATGTTGGATAACCCCAAAGAACAGTTGGTCTCACCCACCTCTGTTACCTTTAGGTGTGATTTAGACCATTATTTAAATTTTAAGATTTGCTTCACTGCTCAAGAGTGAGCATAATTTCTCATGAAGCCTTCTCAGGGATACTCATTTAAAACCAATTTGAAGATCCCATAATAGAACAAATCCCACTATATCTGTCAGCACCCTTGTCACACTTGCACTTGAAAACCTGAGAAATGGACAACCATTCAAGCTGTAATCACAAAAAGGCAGAAAGGGGATATATCCTTGAAATTGCTGGCAAGGTAGAGAAATCCTAGCCTGGTACATAAGAGAGGGAATGCACATGGATACATGGAAGAGAGGCCCAAGATATGTATCTAATGCCCCTCTTTTTTAGGCCAGATTCATTTGTAATTCCAGACCAACCTGCAACTATGTACTGTGAGCAGTTAAGATCTTAATTTCTAAGAGGAAAAATGCTCTATGTACAAAGAAATACAGTATCATCATGGACAAAAATGACCTTAGCAGCCTATTGGGGGGGGGGGCGGTGAGTAGGGGAGTAGTGTGTGTGTGTGTTGAGTGCTAGATAGTGTTGAATATTTTATCTTTGCATACCTAATAAAGGAAAAATGTAGTTAAACATTCAACAAGAGAAATCATATCAAAGTCACATCCTGCATGTTCTTAAGTGGAAGACATAAAAATGTTCATGTGCAGTTTTTCTTTCTGAAAGCAGAATATCTAATGCAAACAGAGATTTAAAAACAAATTTATGCTTGGAAGTTTTTTTCCAAACATCAAAATGCTCATAATTTCCAGGCGCAGTTTTTAGCTTTAAAATCAACCTTCTCTTGTAGAAGTGTTATCTCTCATGTTTGCCTGTATGGCCACCTAATTGGTAGACATTTTAAGTTTTTCCAGTTCCCCTCCCACCCATTTTTTTTTTTATTACTCCTAGGGTTGAATTTCCTTCAGATCTATTCTTCAAAAAAAATAATTAATCAGTAGTATTTATTGAATGCTTGCTGTGTGCAGAGCCTTGTACTAAAAGCCTGGTAGAGTATGATAGAGTTGGTAGACACAGTTGCTGCCCACCTGGAGCTTAAATCAATCTAATGGATTTACACAGTCAAAGATGGATTTCCATATCTTGTGGCTTCTGTAAATCCATCAATAGCTGTGTTGGAGTAATAGACCCCTCTCATGAAAAGATGTCTGACGTGAAAGGAAAGAATACTTTCCTTCCCTTGTGAGAGAGAGCTTTTCTCTCATGACATGTGGAAAAGTATTCAGTACGAAAATTGGAAAAGGATTATTTCGTTGTCTTGTTACACTGACACAAATATTACTGCACTAAGGGATCTGGAAACTTGACTCTGTTACTTTGGGACTAAGCTTTGTATGCCTCAGTTTCTTTATGATGTTTATTAGCTGACCCAAATATATTGGAAAGATGGATTTAACTAATTTGTGTGTATGAAAATGGGAACATTTATGACAAAGTCAAGAAGGCATTACTACTCTTCATTTTAGTTCCTACTGTGTCAACTACCAACTGATCTTCTTTGGCCAAGGAGATTAGGTAAGAAAAGTCATGCTTTTTCCACCAGATAGTTTATAGGAGTTAGTCTTCAGGATGAACTAATACCATAATATTCCTTACAAAAACATAGAAACTCAAGGAAAAAGGACTCTTTCTTTTTGGCCCTGTTATGAACCATGTAGAAAGGAACATATCCAGGTTCCTTCTTACCAAATAACAGATTTTGTTAATGTGTTCAATTTTCTACATTTCCCATTTAATAGAATGTGCTCTGTACTAAAGGAACAATGGAAATAGGTGATAATTACCATCATTTGTCCAAGCAATTTCCTGTGTCATCTGATTAGTGAATGTTTTAAGCATTAGGACTTTTACCTTTGGAAATTTTGAGAACAAAATGAGACAAGGAGTTTTACTTGAAGAACAAAAAGAAAAAAACCATAATATGATTCTGAATTTTGAGGACTCTTGAAATGAAATCCTGACTTGACAGTTTTCCTAATTTTCCTTGAAGTGGTGAGCTAAAGGATAGATTTCTCTATCGATGATATATTTGAAATGAATTCAATTTTACCAAGACAGTATCTTGAAATGTCATCAGGAGTCTAGTTATGTCTTGGAATACTTGGTGAAACCATTTTTTATATACTACATATTATTTTCTCCTTACTCTGTCTACTATCTCTGGTAAAAGTGTTAGTAATTGTACCTTTCTTCTAGGTACTGCTGCCAAGCAGGTGCAGGAATCAATGTGGTATAATTTAGTAAAAACCTATTTTTAGGCACCAAAGAGTTGCTCTCCTTTTCCAAAATACATATCTTCTGCATCCTGGAAACAAGAGCTAGTAATTTATTAAAATTTTGATGAGAGAGTGATATCAAAATAGTCAGATCACTAATATCTTGAAATTGTAGAATTAAGTGTAGAAACATTTAGCTGGAGAAGGATCTAGTAATGTGTGATCTACACTAAGATCAGTATGATTTCTACACTAAGGATTTATTGTGTTTAATCAGAGGAGATGTGAAAGCCAATCTGCCATACTGAAGTAGAAGTGCTAGCTACCATCTGGGGAATTTAATACAGGGAAAAGTTGTCAGGGAAATTTAGAATGGCACACTTTTAAATTAAAGATTGAGTCAATTCCATTCTTTCCTATCTTTGGGTTTTCTCCATCCACATATAAGTGTAAGTATTAATTATAAGTATTTAATTATCAAAGAGAGCTCAACTTGGTAGTATTTGCAATTTGAAAGAAAAAAAAGTGACTACATACCACTACAGAATCGCTCTTGATAATTTACATCAAAAGTAACAATTTTTCTGGGTTTTTATTCTTATTAGATTATCGTGCAAAGGAGTGTTTGGCATCAATATACAACCAAGAATGAGACTATTTCAATGATTCTTTTATTTCTGGTATGACATTCTTAGCAATCTGTGAAAACATAGTTTCAAACATATTCCTGTTAATTGAAATCATAAATGAGAAGTCAGTTGTGTGTATATAGGACACTGACAAATTAATGTAGTGTAAAGAAACAAAGTGGATGTGGTTTCATAGGAACAATCAGCTCCCCATTTAGAATGTAAGCTCCTTATGGGATGGGAACTTTTCATTTCTTCATTCTGTTCTTCCTAATCATTTAATATAGAGACCTACTTCAATAGGTGCTCATTACTCCTGCAACTACTACTAAATGTGGACTGGAATGACCAAATGTGAAAGAAAAAGATCTAAGGATCACAGAAGTACACAAGATAAACATTAGGTTAGTCATGTACAGCTGCTTAGCTGTTGTTCAACTCCTCCTTCCCACCCCAAAAACCATCAAAGTAGTTGTGAAAACTACATTATAGCAAGTTAGACTCCTGGGCATGATTTAATTACAATCATCCTCAACATTTTTGTATACAGGCTGACCACATGATACAGCAGAGTTATGTCTCTTGGAAGTATGGCTGTATTATTTATTAAATCATATTTACTGAGTGCTTACTGAGTGCAGACCACTGTACTAAGTGCTTGGAATGTACAGTTCGGCAACAGATGGAGATGATCCCTGCCCAACAACGAGCTCAAAGTCTAAAAGGGGGAGACAGCAAAACAAAACAAGTAGTCAGGAATCACTATCATCCAAATAGATAAATAGAATGATAGGTATATACATGTCATTAATAAAATAGAGTAATAAATGATATATACAAATATACACAAGTGCTGTGGGGAGGGGAAGTGGGTAGAGCAGAGGGAGGGAGTAGGGGGAATGGGGAGGGGAGGAGGGGCAGAGGGAAAGGGAAGTCAGTCTGGGAAGGCCTCCTGGAGGAGGTGAGTTCTCAGTAGGGCTTTGAAGAGGGGAAGAGAGCTAGTTTGGCAGATGCGAGGAGGGAGGGCATTCCAGGTCAGTGGTAGGATGTGGGCCAAGGGTCAACGGAGGGACAGGCGTGAATGAGGCACCGTGAGGAGGTCAGTGGCAGAGGAGCAGAGTGTACAGGGTGGGCTGTAGAAGGAGAGAAGGGAGGTGAGGTAAGAGAGGGCAAGGTGATAAAGAGCTTTGAAGCCAAGAGTGAGGAGTTTTATGAATGGCTTTAATATAGGGCACGCGATGCATTGGATTGTCACGGTATCAAACAATACTGGATGTACCCTCCCCCAACCCCCAGCAAACTGTGAGTATTTCTCTAGACTGTACGTTCTGTGTGGGCAGGGAATGTGTTTACCAACTCTGTTATATTGTACTCTCCCAAGTGTTTAGTATACTATGCTGCACACAGTAAGTGCTCCATAAATATGATTGTGGAGTGGCTGTAACTTGTATATGTATATTCAACTGTACAAAAAAATTACTACTCTATTTATAAATATTTTTATGCTTGTCTCCCCTGTCAGAACGTGAACTCCTTGTGGGCAAGAAACTTGTAACTTTTGTATTTCCCTAGCATTTAGTACAGTTGATTGTACCCAGTGGGTGCTACTACTATCACTATTACAGTCACTAGGAAGCATGCTAAACAACACTGATCAGGACTTTGTACTGTCCTACTACTTCTAGACTCCACAATTAGGAAAATGTGAAGAGCTCAGAGAGGATCCAGAGGAGAACAGGGATAGTGATTAAAAGATTAGAAAGTAAAGTTTGAGTGGCTGTATAACTGATAATTTCTCAATGATGAAGAACAGAAGGTTAAAATTATTCTTGAGAAGTTACCACGGAAGGCATATAATGAATGCACAAAACTGTACAATCTTTGAGAATATGCCTCACATGCGGAAGGTCTCCGGTCACACTTTGATCCTCTAAGGCCGATTTACTCACCGTACCTCGATCTCATTTATCTCGTCACTGACCCCTTGCCCCACATCCTGCCTTTTGCGTGTAACTCCCTCCCTCTTCATATCTGTCAGGTGATCACTCTCCACACCTTCAAAGCCTTATTAAAAGCACATCTCCTTCAAAAGGCCTTCCCCAACAAAACCCTCATATTCTCTTCTCGCACTCCCTTCTGTGTCACCCTTACACTTGGATTTGCACCCTTTATTAGCCCCTCTCAAAGCCCCATAACACTTATATACATATCCATTATGTATTTGTTTATATTAATGTCTGTCCCCACCTCTAGACTATAAACTCACTGTGGGCAGATAATATGTCTACCAATTCTGTTGTATTGCACTCCCCAAGTGCTTATTACAGTGCTCTACACCACAGCAAGTGCTCAATAAATACAATTGATGGATTAATACATTTTCTTTGCACTGTCATAAGACTATTTTACCTTAATGAAGTTGGCTTTGTTTTTGAAATTTTGATTCAAAATTTCTCCTTTCTGATACTTTTTCTATAATGTGTCTTAGTCTTAAAGAGTTTAATCAGGGAAAGATCTATGATGCAGACCAAGCCATAAATCATTGTTTGGGCTACATGATCGATTGTTGTGCAATCGACCTTTTAAAAAATCTGTGGCTTAGAGAATAGACCATTCACAGGTGTACTTAAAAGAACTCCAGAGGGGGCAGCCATTACAGCAGATAAAAGAGACATATAATGAAACTCAGGGCAATCCAGCAAAAAGAAGCAATGGAAGAGCAGCAGGAAACAGGTAGCAAGTAATAATTTCTCAGAGCTGGAGTCTGAATCATAGAGGAACTGATTTCTCTTGTCAGCTGGGTTCCAAGATAGCCTGGCAGAAATCACCTCCTTATGAAGTGATTTTTCTACTCAGCTTTGTTTGTGGAGTCACCATGAAGTAAGCCTCTTCCCAAACCCCACTCCTGTTCCCTCTCACTCTGTCCTCCCTGATTCTCAGTGTAGTTTTCCTCTCACCCTTCCCACTCCAAACCCAACACCCCCATCTCCCTGATCCTCTAACACTCCCTTTCCCTGCTTTCATTTTTTTAAAAATTTAAGACATTTTAAAAATCTTAGCTTGATTGCTACTGTTGCAATCTCCACTGACCCACTTCCACAGCTTGCAGCAGTTTCCTCTTCCTAGCCCAGCCAAAAATTGGGAAAATGGGGCCAAGCTGGGGGAGGGCAGCAGTGGTCACAGGGATCATGTCTACTAACTCTGTTGAATTGTACAGTGCTGTATGTACAGAGTAAGTGCTCAAGCAGTACTACTGATTGATTGACTAAAGGAGACCTGGGAGGGAATCATAACTGCTGACCCTCTTCCTGCCCTAGTGGCTGCAGGAAAGAGGCTTGAGGAGGCAAGGGGGCGGGGGGGGAGAATGAAGCAAAGGCAGTCGCTAAATCAAAAATAAAAAACAGTTTAACAAAGAAAAAGAATAGGCCAGTTAGTGTTGAGTGACCCCAGTGTGGCAGCAGTGGGGAGAAATGGTGGAACTGCAGAGGGCTGCTGGATTTGGTGGTGGGTGCAACCATGCTAAAAGAAAAAAGCCCCATGGGGATTAGAGAAACAAGGGGGAGCAAGAGAAAGATAATTATAATAATTTGGTATTTATTAAGCACTTACTATGTGCCAGGCACTGTACTAAGCGCTGGGGTAGATACAAGCAAATCGGGTTGGGCACAGTCCCTGTCCCACATGGGGCCCAGTCTCAATCCCCATTTTATAGATGAAGTAGCTGAGGCCCAGAGAAATGAAATGATTTGCCCAAGGTCACACAGCAGACAAGTGGCAAAGCCAGGTTTAGAACTCATAACCTCCTGACTCCCAGGTCATCACCCTGCTGCTATTGAGTTGAGGGTGACGAGGCAGACAGGAAGTTATGATGGGAAGTGGTGGGGACAGAGTGAAGGTACGTGAGGGTAGGTGGCAGGTGATGATCATCTTAACAGGAAGCAAATCATGAACAGGCTGCTTTGTCAAACAGTGCAGTGAAAGTTGCTGTGTTTTGAGGTAACTGTCACCTGCTCTGGCTCCTACTCCACTCCCACAGAAGGATGACTCAGATCTGGAGCATATTTCTGGCAGTGAGGCAGAGAAGGAAGGAGAACATGAGAGAAGCCTGGATGGGAAAGGAGTGTAAATTACTGGGAGTAAAAGCTTGAGATTTCAAGGGTACAGATTATATATTTTTTAAAAGTGCAAGTCCTTGCTCTAAGATAATCCCCAGCTATGCCTCAATTGAAAAAAGGAAGAAATGGATCATCCAAGAGCAGGCTAGACCTGGATTAACTGAGCTACAATATAAATTCCCAGAAAAGGCAGCATATGTTAATGGTGTCCCCTACTGGCCCATTCAAGATGACTGCCAGTTAAGACATTACTAAGAACACTAAACTAAACCTTATAAAGATGGCCATCACACAGGTGCAGACTCCCTGCTGCCTCCCTGACCCCCTTCCCTGACGCTGTCTATGTGTGGCAACTATTTATTTTTTTGATTTCTCAGTATCCCTGAAATAAAAATGTTGCTGCCCTAAGATTTCATTTAAACTTTTGTTATGCACCTCAAGATTCAGATTGGGGTCGTGGGTAGGAGGTTGTAATGTGCAAGCCTAGGGCAGTGGGCAGTAAGCAGTAAAACAGGGTGCATGGCTCACAAGGCATTAGTGAGTAGTAGACCCAGGAGGGAGATTTGCAGACAATGAAAGCCAGGCTACATGCTCAGCAAAGGAGAGCAGGAGCCAAAGGGAACCAGCAATGCTGAGGGAGCAAGATTGGACACTGCTCCATCTCAGTGACTGAGTGGCATTTCCTGGCAGCAACTGGAGTGGAATTAGTCCAAACTGCCATAGATGGTAACTGCTTTGAAGCAGTTTTTATTGAAGGCACATCTCCAAGAGGCCTTCCCTGACTAAGCCCTTCTTTCCTCTTTTCCCATTTCCTTCTGCATCACCTTGACTTGCCCTCCCCCCTCCCCAGCACTTATGTGAAGCAGCATGGCCTAGTGGCAAGAGCACATGCTTGGGAGTCAGAGGATGTGGGTTCTAATGCTGGCTCTGCCACTGGTCTGCTGTGTGACCTTGGGCAAGTCACTTAACTTCTCTGTCCTCAGTTCCCTCATCTGTAAAATGAGGATTAAAACTTTGAGCCCTATGTGGGGCAGGGACTGTGTCCAACCTGATTATCTTGTATCTACCCCAGTGCTTATAACAGTGCCTGGCACATAGTAAGCACTTAACAAATACTGTAATCATCATAGTTATGTGCATCTTTCTGTCTGTCTGTCTCCCCCTCTAGACTCTAAGCTCACTGTAGGCAGGGAATGTCTGTTATATTTCGTACTCTTCCAAGTGCTTAGTACAGTGTTCTGCACATAATAAGTGCTCAATAAATAGAATTGACTGACTGAGCTCTTGTCACTACAGCAGTGAAGCCCCAGGGACTCTGCAGTGATAACACCCAGGAACAAGACCATTGGATTCTCCCTTGAATGGACGAGACCTCTGAGAGCTTTGAATTGGCACAGGTGAAGATCCACTCCTCACCACTCGGGGATTGGGCCAAAATGGCAGTAACCAGGGTCTCACATACATCCCTTCCTTAACATCCATCCTAGTGTCCCTGAAGTAAACATCCCTGCAGGGTTTTTTTTTTGTCTTTAAAAATTGACTTGGCAGTCAGCTGCTACTTTCCCCACATCAGCAACACATCTATCTCCACCCTCCCTAGGGGGTTCTGTCTGCCTCAGCATCCCCAACCCCAGCAGTGACTTCAAATTCCTGTGGTACGTTTGCATGTGTGGCTGCTATTTTTTAAATGGTACACCATGTCACATGAGGGCTGAGACACTCACCTCAGAGGGTACAAAATCTCCAGAAAAACCTGTTGTCTGAATTTAAAGAAGACTCAGAAAATCCCTGACCCCAAAATACTTCTTGCAGCTAAGGAATGATCTCATTTAACCTGCTGATAAAGTGAAATTAGCACTATTCTCTTTGAGGGCTAGAGTATAGCCTCCTCCAAGGTGCAAAATTCTTACCTGTTCACAGTTACACCCTAATGTGAATTCTACTAATAATTACCATGTGGTAATGGTCTAACTTTATTATGCACTTAAGTCATCTCTACATGTAACTCAAGAATTAGTCTGTACCTTTTGTCCAGTTAAAAAGAAAATCACTCAATGGTATATGAGCACTTACTATGTGCAGAGAACTGTACTGCTTGGGAGAATACAATACAGCAGAATTAGACACATTCCTTGCCCATAATGAGTTTATAGTCTCAAGGGGAAAACAGACAATATGAATAAATGAGCAGTTTATAATATTTAGTATATAATTTAAAGATAAGGACATATGTGCTGTGGGGTTAATATCAAATGTCCAAAGATTCAAGTGCATAGATGGATCAGAAGGGAGAGCAAGCCAAGGAAAACAGGGCTTAATCTGGGAAGTCCTCTTGAAGAAAATGTGACCTTAATAATGATTTGAAGGTGGAGAGAGTAGGGGTCTGGCATATATGGAGAGGGAAGGAGTTCCAAGCTAGGGGGAGAATGTGGGAAGGGGGTCAGCAGCAAGATAGATGAGAATGGGGCATAATGAATAAGCTGGCATTAAGAGAAATGGGGTGTTGAGGCTAGGCTGTAATAGATCAGTGAGGTGAGATGGGGCAAGATGACTGAATGCTTCAAAGCCAAAGGTAAGAAAAACTGGTACCTCAAGTTCAAAACGTGGGCTTAGAATTTTTTCTGCTACTCTATATGGCTTTCTGAATCACTCAGCTGATATCATTCATCTTGTAGGAAGCCCAGTGAAGCATAACTGAAGATCAAAGTGTCATGTGACCTGGAGATATTTAACATGTAGTTAGTTCACCTGATCAGTATTCTGAAGTTAAAATTGGCAAAGAAGAGCTGCTGTGTGGAACAAAAGACTATATCCACTCTCTCCACCTTCTAAGCACTTATGTACATATAGTTAAATTATATTTTAAATCATTTATATTAATGTGTGTCTCCCCCTCAAGATTGTAAGTTCATTATGGGCAGGGAGCATGTCCACTAATTATGTTGTATTCTACTCTCCAAGGGCTTAATACAGTGTTCTGCACATAAGTGCTCAATAAATACCACTGATTGAGTACCCCCGAGAAAGCAGCTGTTTGAGACAACATATCAGTACATCTTGTGTGCAGTTGAAGTTTCTGCAATTGGAGTTGGAGAGGATGAAAAGGAGAATTTGGGGGGGGAACTCACAACCATGAGTTTTCACTGTTTCATCTTGGCTACAGGCAAATAAAAGATGGTTTGGAGGGTAAGGGGAGGGGCTCATTGTGGCCAGGGAATGTGTCTGTTGTAGTGTACTCTCCCAAGTGCTTAGTATAGTGCTTTGCACATAGTAAGTGCTCAATAAAAATGAATGAATGAGAAGAGTTTAGGCTTTGCTTTTATCTCAGTTTTCTTGCTTAAAATATGACATACATTCATTTAATATCTGGTACTTCCAGCCTCTAGAATGCTTTTTTAAAACTGTTAGTCTGCTGGCTTTGTTTATCCCACCTTTACACAGTGTGGCTAACTCATATTGTAATATAGAGGCTGAGGCAGGTTGAAGGTGGGGAATGAGGAAGAGATGAGTGAAAGCAACCAACCTTGAAGGGGGAGAGTTGGGACTGGATTCATTTTGGATTCTGAGTCAAGAATGAAGGAGAGGCCCCAGTGGTACAAGAGGTAAAAAGTTTATTGGATACAAATACTAATCTAAATAGGTAAATGATCATGTGAGCACTTCAACTGAGTTCTTTATAGCTAGCATTTAGATAATCAAGCACAAGTATCTGATCCTTTGAACACCTTGGGGCAGGCTGGTTGCAGTAGTTAAATACAGTTTTGATGGTTACCAGCCTTCTGAGTTCCCCATCCTATCTTGGGCAGGTCCCTGTGAGGGTGTCCCATATCACAGTGGGTAGGTGCACCAGGCCCAATCCAGCTAGTGTCCTCCATGCAGCGGCTATAAAGGACCCCCGGTCAGTCTGGGTTCTTATATCCCTTCACCAGATGCAGAAATTGTCCACGTGCAGAGTTGACCTGAAGCACTTGCCCTTTGGCATGTATGCTGTGCCACCTCACCAGTTGAGCAATCCAATGGTCCACCTTTCTGGCACGAGCTCCTGAATTATTTTGTTTGGGACCCTTATGGGTATGGGGCAGATGGTCAGTGAGAACCTTAGGTGTAGTTCTACTCAAAATTCACATTGGCCTCCTATGGAGGAATGGTCATTATTTCCCTTAACTATCCTTCCTTGGATGAGGGAGTTCTGGAAAATATTTCCTGAGAATGTACTCATCACTTTGAGATGCACTTTTCCACAACCCTGTTATTTCTTTAAGATTTCAAATAACTGCTATTCCAAATTTTTATTTAGAAATGGAGTTTGAGTGCCCACGAGATGAATTGCATTGAACTAAGAATTTAATAATAATAATAATAATGTTGGTGTTTGTTAAGTGCTTACTATGTGCAGAGCACTGTTCTAAGTGCTGGAGTAGATACAGGGTAATCAGATTGTCCCACATGAGTCTCACAGTCTTAATCCCCATTTTACAGATGAGGTAATTAAGGGACAGAGAAGTTAAGTGACTTGCCCACAGTCACACAGCTGACAAGTGGCAGAGCTGGAATTTGAACCCATGATCTCTGACTCCCAAGCTCGGGCTCTTTCCACTGAGCCACGCTGCTTCCCAAGGGGGAAAATACAGCTCAATGAAATGACCTATTCCCTGTTTAACCAGATACTTATGATTTAATGGGTGAGACCTATATAAAAACATTTACAGCTGAAGTAATAAAAACAAATACTCAAATGCACATTTGATATTTAATGGTATTTGTTAAGTCCTTACTATGTAACTGCTTTACTGGGGTAGATACAAGCTAATCAGGTTGGATACAGACCATGTCCCACATGGGGCTCCCAGTTTTAATCATTAGTAAGGGCTAAGCACTTAGTACAGTGCTCTGCACATGGTAAATGCTTAGTAAATACGATTGAATGGATGAATGAATCCCCATTTTACAGAGAAGGTAACCGAGGCACAGAGAAGTGAAGTGACTTTCATTCACTCATTCAGTTATATTTATTGAGTGCTTACTGTGTGCAAAGCACTGTAGTAAATGCTTGGAAAGTCTGGGATGGGGGGAGGGGAGGGCGGGCAGGGAGACATATCAAACAAGTAAACAGGCATATAAATAAATAAATATAATTATAGATATATACATATATACATAAGTGCTGTGGGTGGGCATAGGGAGCGAGTTGAGGTGATGCAGAAGTTGGGGGGCTGAAGAAAAGGGGGCTTAGTCTGGGAAGCCCTCTTGGAGGAGTGCGCCTTCAGTAGGGCTTTGAAGGGGGGAAGAGTGATTGGCAGATTTGAGGTGGGAGAGTGTTCCAGGCCAGAGGTAGGACATGGGCCAGGGGTCAGCAGAGAGACAGGTGAGATTGAGGCACAATGAGAAGGTTAGCACCAGAGGAGTGTAGTGTGAGGGCTGGGATGTAGGAGAGAAGGGAGGTGAGGTAAGAAGGGGCAAGGTGATGGAGAGAGAGCTTTGAAACCAATAGTGTGGAGTTTTTGTTTGATAGGGAAGTTGATAGGCAACCACTGGAGATTTTTGAGGAGGGGGTGACATGCCCTGAACATTTCTGTCGAAAGATAATCCAGGCAGCAGAGTGAAGTATGGACTGAAGTGGAGAGGGGCAGGAGGTTGGGAGGTCAGAAAGGAGGCTGATGCAATAATCCAGTCAGGATAGGATGAGTGTATTAACACTGAAGCGATTTGGATGGAGAGGAAAGGGTCAAGGTCACACAAGCAGCATGGTTTTGTGGATAGAGCACGGGCATGGAAGTTAGAAGGTCAAGGGTTCTAATCCCAGCTCTGCCACTTGTCTGCTGTGTGACCTTGGGCAAGTCACTTTAGTTCTCTGTGCCTCAATTCCTTCATCTATAAAATGAGGATGGAGACTGTGAGCCCCACATGGGACAGGGATTGTGTCCAACCTAATTTGCTTGTATCTACCCCAGTGTTTAATACAGTGCCTGGCACATATTAAGCACTTAACAAAACCCATAATTATTATTATTATTACTAAGTGGTAGAATTAGATTAGAACCCAGGTCCTGAATCCCAGGCCCTTGCTCTTTTCCACTAGGCCATGCTGCTTCTCTATATATAGAGCCATATACATCTACAAATGCCATATATATATATATATATATATATATTTGTAGCATATATCTATGAACATATAACTACAAGTGCTGAAAATGGCTGGTGGGTTGTTCATCTTGAAGTGATAGGGACTAAATGGGGAAGATTTGTTGCAGAAGGAAGGATTTTGAATGTAGGAAGAGCTATGGCCTGATGGATTTGGGGAAGAAGGAGCATTCCAATCCATCAGAACAGTGTGAGAGATGGGTTGGAAGAAGGATAGTGGAGAGCAGGGTACAGTTAGGTTAGCATGGGAGGAATAAGGAGACCAAGCTGTGAAGTGGAGGATGAAGAACAGCAGTGTAAGATGGGGAGACTTGAAGACAATTGTAAGGAGACTTTCCTTGATTTGGAGGGAAATGGGAAGCCTTTGGAGGAGTGGAGAGATGAGTGCTGAATATCTCTTTGAAAACATGATCCATGCAGTAACATAGGGAAGCAGCATGCTGTAGTGGATATAGCACAGACCTGGGAGTCAGAAGGTCATGGGTTCTAAACCCAGCTCCACCACTTGTCTGCTGTGTGACCTTGGACAAGTCACTTCACTTCTCTGTGCCTCAGTTACCTCATCTGTAAAATGGGGATTGAGACTGTGAGCTCCATGTGGGACAGGGACTGTGTCCTCCCCTAATTGCTTGTACTCACCCCATTGCACTGCCTGGCACATAGTATGTGCTTAATAAATACCATAATTATTATAATTATTATTATAGATTGGAGCTGGAAGAAATCAGAGATGGGGAGACCAGTGAGAAAGGTGATAGAATAATCTAGCTTTTCTATGAACAGATCTTGGACCAGGGTGGTAGCTGTTTGGATGGAGATTAAGGGACAGATCTGGAAGATGTTGTGAACCTCCAGACCACAGCCCTCTCTACTATTTTCAAAGTGTATTTTCAAAGGAGGTGTTCCTCACCCAAATTCTAACACCCCCAGTCATATCTTACCAACAGTCACTCTTAGCACCTAGAAATACTGTCTATCAATTTGCTCACTCTATTTGATTAATTTTCCCATACTCCTGCTACAAACTGTCTCCTCTTTCCTTCTCCATCTGTTTATACACCAGTTATGTCTGTCTGTCTTCTGACATTTAATTGTAAAAACCTTGAGAGCAGGGACCAGGTCTCTTACACTTATAAGTACCTCTAGCTTTGCTATGAAAAGAGCTTGGAACTCTAAGTGCCTATAAGTACTATAAGTACCTCTCCTAGGTACTTATAGTGCACCACACATGGTACGCATTCAAATGTTATTGAATGAATGGAAAACTACAGTGGCACGATTGAGGAAGTTGGAAGTATATGAAAGAAGACAGAATGAGATGTTCTCAATAGCGGTGTGCCATTGAGAGTGTCAAAAAAGAAGGTTAAATGTAGCAAAGGGTATCTTGAAAACCCTCTGGTCTTTGTAGTGGTACAGTTGTATCTAGTCTGTGAATATAGTGCCCCTAAGACAGCAGAATCATACACAGTAATGAGCTACTTCAGTTTTTACTTCTTATGAGTAGCATTAGAGTAGAAATTCATAGTGGGAAAGGAATTGGGAACTGAACCATCTAACTGCAGATGGTCTGGGTGGTTCTTTGGATACTTTCTCCCTCTCTGAATTTCCAGCTTTCCTTGAATTTCCATTTGTGGCAGCCAGATCAGTGCACACCCATCATTGCTCAAATTTGGCTTCTTGCCTCCCAGTCCTCATGCTATATCCCTCTACTTCTAAAAACGGCCTCAGTGGGAAACAGATGGGCTGCCTATTTGTGTTGCTGGGAGACCATTTTGTTGTGGCACCTACTCCTACAGGAGAGAAGAGAGAGACTTATAGGTGGCCCGGAGGGAAAAAGGGGCTACACCTAAGAAGGAAGGAAGCCTTTGGGAGAGTGCAGCCCAAAGAAGTGAACTATTCCCTGCCATTTCACAATTGGTTTCCACCTTAGAAACGTTGCTTAGGACGCATCCTTTTTTCCTCAGATTGGTTGAGGGGTTTGTGGAGGTTAGCTCCAGGGCTGACTTCATCCCGAATCAGTTCGGATGTTTTCTGGATTTGGGAACAAGGAGAGGGAGGTGAGCAAATAGACTTATCTCGGTCGTTTTGTGAGTGTACGGCCGCGCGGGAGGAGTTGGGGGTAAGTGTGGTGAAAGAGAGGTGCTGCTCTTTCTAAGTAGAAAGTAGTCTTGCTCAGCTCAGTGTGCTGCCTTAAACCTGGACCCAAGTTTCCCGTGGTCCTGCCCTCCGCTTCTCCCCGCGCGCGGCAGAGTTTGTGCCAATCCTGGAGCGTCGTCATCTCCGCCTCCCCTTTCGGCAGCTCGGCTAGCCAATACCAGGCGTTCGGTGGCCGACTCGGGCTTTTGGTCGCCCCACCCCAAGTTCTGTCCCGCACTTGCCTCCCTCCCCTCGCTCACTTCTCCGACGAGCTTGACTCCCTCTCGCGCAGAGGGGGAGTGCGTGTGTCTGTGCTCGCAAGAAGCGCAGCGCATCCTAACTCAGGGGGCGCTCGGTGCCTCCTTCTGCGGAGCTGTCCCGAGAGCTTCCCCTCTTTGCCGGCAATCTGGAAGCTCCTCCGTGTTAGTGGACTCGAGTCAGGGAGGAGAAAACTCGGACTCAACTTTGTGCGGCTGCAGGTGCTGGGGACAGGGTGGGAGGAGGGGGGCGGTGAACAGGAGAGGCTCGACAATGGACCCAGTGAACCAGGTAGGGACAAGCCGTCCGCACCCCCTGTCCCAACAGAGCAAGACTTTTCTGGTACGGGAGTGGGGACGGGTGCTATTGGAAGAGCTTCTGCTCCCCTTAACTTGTTGTTTTTTTTCTCGCTCTCTCTCTCTCTGTCTCCATCGCTTTCTCCTTTCTCCGCTCTCCCTTGCCCCAAAGCTGGCTTCTTCAGGCACTTTCCGAGCACTCAAGGAGCCTTTAGCCTTTCTGCGGGTGCTGGAATGGGTGAGTCTCTCGGAAAGGGGCGAACGGGGTTGGGACTGGGGGTGACGGGTTATGAAAAGGGAGTGCGAAGCTTTTCCTTTGAGAAGGGCTCCTTGGGCTCTGCCCTTCAAGCTGCGCTGTGGGTCACAGCCGGGCTCTAGGGTTTTGGGAGGGAGGGAGCAGGCTTTTTCCGAGGCGTTTTCTGGGTCAGCGGAGACTGTCGGAAAGGAGAGAGAAAACGTGTAGGAGTGAAGGGGTGGCATAGGGGATGCTCCTGGGAAGCCTCACGGGGCACGAAGTGTGTGGCAAGGGGGTGCGAAGATCATTTCGTTCATTTGATGCACCTGGAGTGATGCTGTCCTATAGCACTCCCTTCTCCCTCGGAGACTGCCGTCTGCCCAGTTTGCTGAACGGGATCGAAGCTGGGAATTAGGGAAGGAGAGGCGATCCCTTAAAGCGGGGTGCGAAAACGAAGAAAGGGGACTGGCGATAGGAAGTTCGCGGAGCTCTTGTCTCTGTCCGTCCATTCTCCCTTCAGCACTGGAAAGCTCTTCAGGCTATTCAGGTTGACGGACCGAGTGAAACGAAGATCTAGGAAGAGCTAAGTGGACCTAGAAAATCAAAAAAGATTTTCCAGACTTTTTTTTTAAAAAAAACAAAAACTTCTCTTTTCTCTCACCGTTTCTTGAGTTTCCCGTCCCTCCCCTCCGTACGTCTGGTGTTCGGTTCAGCTTGTCTTTCCTCTAAGGTTGTGAACTATATTGGGCTCTGGTGAGCTATTCGATCTTTTTAAGTCCTTCATTCAGAACGTCTTGATGGTCTTGCGCAAACTCGTCTTTGCACTGAACACAAAAGAAGATAATTGGTTATCTGAACAATGTCACTGTGTGTTCCGCTGATGGTTATTCATAGTGAAATCTGCAGGTCAGATAGGTTCTCCTGCCTTCAGACCTCCTGGCAGTGGATGCTATCTGAACAGAAAGTTCAGAGCATGCCATCTAGCATTAAGCACATTCTCCTAACACTGAATAGCTGGGTAATTATGTAAGCATTTTGTGGGGAGAGGGGAGGGGAGAGCAGGGAAGGTTCAAATTTTAATTCTAGCATGCAGTTTTGAGATGTGATTCTTATTCATATGATGGCAGTGTTCTTCCTCATCCTATTTATACAAATTAAGAGTCTGGAACCATTTATTTTTGTGGTAACCAGGGCAAATTTCAAAGGGCTGATTCTATTGTTTTTTCAGGACCCGATTTACTGAGTAAGTTTCAGTGCATCCCTAGCAACCACTTTTAGTAAGATGAAATATCCATTGTCCAGAAAACTTCTGGTTCTTCTCAACCTTTGGCCCCAGTGGGTTATTCAAAATAGATACTAAATTTTCCTTCCCAAATCAGTCGTAAGTTACAATTCAGTTTTGATGCCCTTTCTAGGAACACATGTTCTTAAATCTCTGGTTGCAAATATGTGGGGGTTTCTCTCTCCCATTAGAGTGTAAGGTCCTTGTGGGAAGGGAGCTGGTAATTTTTGTGAGGTTTTTTGTTTTGTTTTACTTTCCAAGCATCTAGTTCAGTGCAATGAGCCAAGCGGGTGCTCAATAAATGCTGCCACTGTAACTTAAATCCACAATTTCTTCCCCAGACTATTTTTGCTTGGCATAATAAGGACTGAAAGTAGTGGTAATTTTATTTTTAAGATTCTACTTTTAATTCCTCTATGACAATGTGTCTAATCAAGAGCCCGTTGAAGTACAATATTGAACGAGTGTCCAGTGAAGGTGATCCATTTAGAAGGCTGATTTTGAATAGTTTGTGCTGACAAAATGCAATTTTTCCTTAACATTGTCTAAATCATGTATATAATTGCCTTAACTCTCCACTTCACTGCCTATGTAGATACAGCCTCTAGTAGTATTGAACTATTCACTTTATCACATTTAATGAATCTATGTTTTCATCCTATTAAAAATGAACTAGTGGGGCTTGTGGCACTGGTCTTTTTCAATCATTCATTCATTCGATCATATTTACTGAGTGCTTACTCTGTGCAGAGCACTGTACTAAGTGCTTGGAAAGTACAGTTCAGCAATAGAGATAATCCCTGCCCACACTGGGCATACAGTCTGGCGGGGGGGAGGGGGGGGTTGGAGGGGAGGCTTTTGAAAACCCTGGATGATTGAACCATAGACCATCTAGCAGAAAGGAGCTCAGATAGGGAAGAGAGAAGATGAAGAGAATAAGCTATCATTTCACTTTGAGCAGTGGGGAATTTAGTTCTATTTTGTGGCCTTTAAAGGGATGTGGAATGATGGAGTTTGCAATTTGTACTAGATCCCCATTCAGTAGCTAAATAGGATATTTTAATTTCCAAAGCTGTGAAATTAACACATTGCTATAAACATCAGATGCCTTTGAAAACTAAATGTTAGATAGTACTGTGGCCTCTCAGCATTTATTCTACTCCTAGAAACTCTTAGGATAAGATGCCATGCTAGTGAAATGGTTTTAAACTTCTTATTGCTCTAATTGGTAATTTGAAAATTTTTTCTCTATCCATCTCCAACCTCACAGCTGTTCTGTCTATTTTTGGGGATGGTGCTATACCTACAGCAAAGGAGCTTTAACACACTGATAATTAGGAGCTTTGGGCTCTCTTCTGGGATTTCTAATTCCCTGAATCACTTTAGATCAGTTAGCCTTGGGTTATTGTATGGGTCAGTTTTCAACAATTTCTAGATGTTTTTCCATAAAGTTGCATAGGATGAGGAACCCAAGTTGACAGGTTTGGCTTAGTAATGCAACTTCTATTGTCATACACATGCCCTTTTTCATTCACCCTTGTCTTGCTACTGAGTAAGTTCAGTATGGTGATTTTACTTAGTGCATCTTGGAGGAATTAATATTTGGAAAGTGTGACCTAAGCCATGGGGGCCTCCTGGTTGTTGTTGTTTTTTCAATAATTTCTAGAATCAATGGGTGAAATTTATTAAGCCCTTGCTCAGCACAGAGATCTCTACTATGGGCTTGGAAGAGTCTCGTCTTAAGCTGTCGAGTCGATTCCAACCCCTAGTGACACCATGGACACATCTCTCCCAGACGCCCTGCTCTCTATCTACAATCATTCTGGTAGTGTATCCATAGAGTTTTCTTGGTAAAAATACGAAAGTGGTTTACCATTGTCTCCTTCCACAAAGTAAACTTGAGTCTCTGTCCTTGACTCTCTCCCGTGCCACTGCAGCCCAGCCCAGGTGAGTTTTGACTTGTAGTAGATTGCCTTCCACTCACTAGCCACTGGCCAAGCTAGGAATGGAATGGGTATGCCTTTGCTTGACTCTCCCTCCTGTAGTTGAGACTGGTAGAGTAGTAATAATGACGGCATTTGTTAAGCGCTTACTATGTGTGAAGCACTGTTCTAAGCACTGAGCACTGTTCTAAGCACTGAGCACTGTACTGGAAACTCTCCAGGTGCTACCCTGAGAGGGACTTGGGAGAGTACAACTGAGTTGAGATGTGATTCCTATCGTCAACAAGTTTACAGTCTAGTTGGGGAGATGAAAACGAAAGTGAAATCACCAACTTGAGACAACCCAATGCTCAGGTTATGTCAGTTATCCATTTCATTGATTACTGATAACCTAGAAATTTGTGTGTTTAGGTGAGGCACACCTTTGGTCTGCACTTAATTTGTGAAAATACAAACTTTATTGTTTGCCAATGTAGTTTGAGTGTAAAAATTGCTTTGGAATCCTCTGTGGTGGCATTTTCAACTGATATGAGAACATTAATTGTTTCTTCTGGTTTTGATTGCACAGATTAAGTGAATCAAGTAATTCTAAGGGGTAATGAGGTTTAGCATGCTTATTTTTCACACGTGTGAAATGGTTTGGCTTTCAAGAGTATTCTGATTACCCTGTATCTATCCCATTGTGTAGTATAGTGCCTGGCACATAGCATGTGCTTAACAAATACCATAGAAAAACAAAAACTGATGCCCCTGGATTTGGGACAAATCCCCTTAAATCTTGAGATTTCAGAATGATAGGGGGTAGGGGAATTTTCATAGAAAAGCATATGCCAAACATAAAGGCTATTCAATGCATGTTAATTTTAACATTCCTATTGTTCATAAGAAGGTTGGATGAACTCAATTTTCAAAGCACAGTTGAGTTTTGTTTTTCAATCCCTCTTCAGTCCTGCTCTTGAAGCAGGAGTAGGCCAATCCATGCCTGACTCAAGGTCAGGATCCACTGGATTGAGTGAACTATAAGTTACTATGGGCCTTCTGAGATGTGCAAATACTAATCCCAGAGTACCCTGAGGCAGCCAGGGGCTTAGACTCAGTCAAGGAAGGAAGACTCAAGCCTGATACAATAGAGCAGCAGCTGGCTGGCAAAGCCTAACCTGAGCCCCTGGCATAGAGGACTCTGGATCTTAAATACTTTGTGTGCCCAAAAGATACACATAATTGGGGTGTTTTAAAATTGTCTAAAAGCACATAAAATTGTCTAAAAGCACATCTGACTAGAGGCTCCACAAAGTAATGCGGTTACTGATTGCCTTCAAATGTTATTGTGGGTCTTTGCGGTGAGTGAAGTGTGCCTTGGCAAGGTCAGTGTGCACAAGCATATGATCTGTCATGGACAGCAGGTTTAAGTCCTCTTAGGACCTTTCATTTTTCCCAGGATAATTTTATTAGTAATAAAACATGAAATCTTAAACTCTCTTTATCCATTTGCAAAGATTGCTTCAGATGAGGTCATATGTCCTTGCAAAACCTTTGCTGGTCAAGACTGAAATGTTTATCTGAAGAACACCCCTCATACTCGAGCCTCTCAGTGTCTTATTAGTAAAAGACCTCCATTTTGAATAAGTCCTGACTCCCTATGTTAACATTAGACCTCGATCCAGGTGAGGCTATCTATATTTTGAGTAACAGAGATTCTGATCTTGATGAAACCTTTCAATTATTACCAGGTTTGCTTTAGTTCTTGCACTTGCAAGTATTTTATTAGAGAGTTCATTCATAACAAGTTACTCTCCTTGTTATGGGGACTGGTTATTTAAAGTATTTCTGGCTTTGAAAATATTATAAATAACAGTATTCAGGGCTTTATGTGCTTGAATAGTAACCCTTGTCACTCTCCCTAATCCTTGCCTTTACATTTAGTTAGGGAAAAGTTTTCCAATTAAAAAAAAAATTTCAACATGATCTACTGCAAGTATAAAAATAAGCTATAACATATGTCATTCATTGTTCTACCATATTCTTTTTTCCCCTTTGTATTTCTTAATATCGAAGGCCTTGGGTGTTCTTTTTAGCCAGACTGTCCCTTTCTTTAAGAATGAATAAGGCATAATGTTCTAACAGATATTTTTAAATTATGAAATGCAGTCTGAATAAGGTCTTCTGTAACTACTCAGTTACATCAAAGTGCAATTGTAAGTTCTAGCTTAATTGGTGACAAAATATTGTGCTTTCCAAATATGAATATTTAACACAATAAGCTAAGATAATTCATATAAGATACCTGCTTTGTGCTACTGATGCTTTTTTACAATTACAATAATAGATTGCTGTTTGGACTTTAAAATGCTGAATGTATCAGAATGCTTACAAACTCTGATAACACATCTTCTTTGAAAAGAAACTGCAGTTGTATACAACTGATATCTATGCATCTTTACTCAAGGAAAATGAAAGGTAATATTCTCTTTGAGCATGTTGACTTCTGTGCCAGTATTCATTGAGTAACAGTGGACTCTTGGAATATTCCTTCATCCCTCTCTGTTCTTACAGATGCCTTCTTAAGAGAATTCATGATTAGTCAAATTGACATTTACAAGCTATCATTTCAGTGGGAAATAAGATAATGTGTTCCATTTTCTCCCCAAACCAAATTTCATATTGCCCCCATATATTCTGAAGTTAGTACATATTTTTTGATGCATTAGAAGAGTTTTGGGGATGAGATTTACAAACCAGCATCAGAATATGCTTGTGATCCACTCAGTCTCTTCCAGCTCAACAGGTTAAGAGCATCGTCAAATCATTATCATTTGTGTGTCTTCTGAGGTATACGCTTCTAGAGCAGTCATTGGTATGTATCTGTTGTCTCAGGAACTTCTATGTACAGATGACTGCTTTAGAGACATATCCCAGAACGTGATTAACTTGAATCTACCACAGTGCTTAAAACAGTACTTGACACATAATAAGTGCTTCATAAATACCAAAAAGACATGGAAATGATTATGAATCACTTTGTAGATGCAGTAAGGTGCTATAGTCTAACAGTGTCTGAAGAAAATGGAAGTCATAGAGCAGCCTATACCAAGGAAACTAAACACACAGCCAAAGGTGTGTATCCGCAATATCCTCAGTATAGAACTCAAAGCAGTCAATGCACTCTGCTATCTAGGCAGTACACTCTCCAATGATGCACCTCTAGACTGTAAGCTTGTTGTGGACAGGGAATGTGTCTGCCAACTCTGTTATAGCACACAATAAGCACTCAATAACTATGATTGATGCACAAAGATGTAGAAAATATGGCCTTGGGAAGACTACAAGACAGTGTGTGGCTTTGGCATCCAATCTATTATGAGAAATACACCTACTACAGAAGACTCACTCAGCTCCTAGAGTGGTTTCATTAGCATCATCTGTGAACTATTTTAAGCCTCAAATAGCAGGATAAGATTATAAGCAATGAGGTCCTGAAATAGCTCATCAGCAGTGAAGTCATGCTCATAGGAATAAAGTTCCACTAGGTGGCACATGGGAGGAAAATGGATGGCAGCAGGAGACTGGAAGCAGCTGATGTATAGGAAACTGAAAGGAGACACACACAACTCCAGAGTGTAGAAAAATACGTTTTAAAGACATGGTGAAGCACAGTCTCAAACACTGTTACCTAGCAGTGAACTGTTGGACAGATATACATATATGGGTTTATGTGTGTATATGTTCATATATCTGTTTGTGCATACATATTTATATGCCAAACGAATGCTGTACCATAAAGCAAAAATAGTAAACACAAACATGGCCTCAATACTCTACACTTTTTTGTGATTGTTTTTCATTATTTTAAACAATTTTATAGGTGAATTATCTTTAGTATTTGTGAATTTATCTTAAAAATGCAATTTTCAGGGGCAAAGCAGGCAAACATTGATAATTCTCTAAGGGGAGAACTTTAGAAGTTCATTCATAGGTACTGTGATAGAAGAGTACTCCCACTGATAGTATATTAACCTGGAAAGAATTATATTTGGGACTAGGGCTATCACCCAGGAGTGTTTATCAACATTTCCATATTTATGTTCCCTTCAACCTGATTTATGTGTGACTTTTATTGGGATGTTAGATTAATGTTTGATTACTGCAAAAGTCATTTCATATTGGGATTTTTTTTAACAAGACAATATCAAAGTGTTTTTGTTTGTTTTATTAATCCAAGACCTTCTTCAGATGTAAATGTCTGTTGGGCTACTGACCCATGAAAGAAGTATTCACTTAGCTCGAAGAGGTGACCTCTTTTGAGGGAGATAGTCTTCTTCCTAGAATCTGACAAAAGTAATGTGTAGATTCAAGACTGGACATAGAACAGGAGTTTCAATAGCTTGATCTGATTAGTTGGAAGGATGCTGGGAAACAAATTGGCTCCCAGGCCAATGGTTCAGGCTAGTGTTTATGGACAGTATGGGTGTGTTTGGAAGGCGGAAAACCTAGATGGTGCAGTGATTTACTAGTTGCCCACATGATTCCTGAGAGGGAAAGAGAAAAAGCAAGGGCTAACTGATCTGGAGATACCTTATTTGCTGTTGCTGGATGGATTTGGGATATAGTCTTATTGGACATTTTAGAGACGGAGCAGAAACCCCATTCCTCCACCAAAATTTGAGAATCCTGAATGGGCTGCTTTTAGGATTGAAATAATGTTTAAATATATGGGCTAGAGGGTTCCTAGTAGATATACACCAATGATCTGTCCCCTCAGTCAGAATAAAGCCAAGGATTTGTCTATTCTGACAAAAGTAAATGGAGAATAGAGCCACTATTTGGTAAATCTGATTACTAGGGATAACCATCCTCAATATTTGGACAAGGACCAATAATATTTGTGATATTTAAGTGCTTTCTATATGCCAACCACTGTACTAAGCATTAAAGAAGATATGTGATAGGCAGGGTTGCTTGGAGCTTGCGGTCCAGGAGGGAGAAGGGACAATTAATCCCCACTTTGAAGATGAGGAAACTGAGGCACAGAGAAGTTAAGAGAGTTTCCCAAGGTCACACAGCACACAAGTGTTAAGGTTCTGGATTAGAACTCAGGTCCCCTGCCTCCCAGGCTCGTTCTCTTTCTATTGAGCCATAATGCTTTCCTTTGTCCTTCAACAGAATTGAGATTCTCTGAATGATTTCCACATCTCTACACTTCATTTGGTCTATGTAGATTCAACCAGGTGATTGATGGAATTAGTATGCAGCCTGAAGCATGTCACATTATTTTAAACATTTAAATTCCTTTTAACTTGCATAAACTAGTAATACAGGTCAGATTAAGGATCCAGGAACAACAAATTAATTGGGTCTACTCCCATCTTTAAAAACAAAACAAAAACCATGCTGAATAATTTAGGTTTGCTGTAATTTTTTCTGTGGTGAACTTCACTTGAAAGTATTTGCCAAGAAAATAATGAACTGCTGAACTACTCCCTAATGACTTTAATAGAAAATAATATTATTTTCCCATTGGTTCATCTTTGAAGTTGATCTTTGGTTGTACTCCTTTTCATTGAATATATATGCCTTTTTTTTAACTAGACCTGATAAATGGTTATTTTTCAATGTGAATATTCCTTAAGCAGTGATCTAAATTACTGAGACAATAGAGAGACCAGATTGGAAGAAATGTTGTCCCAAAGAGAGTTTCCCACACACCATAAATACACTGGATTGAATGAGCTGTTGCACAGAGAAGCATAGATAGCATAAAACTACAGAGATAAAAGTGACCTCAAGGGATCAACTTATCCAGCCACCTGTCTAGTGATTCCACAACCTTCTTTTCTTCAGCCCCTTTCAGAAAGCTCTTTGCTATGTTTGAACCAACCCTTTCTCATTTTCTCTCTTCGTCTCACCTAATTCCTCCTATTTTTCCTTTATGGATGGCAGATGACCATTTAAATTGAGTGGATATATAGTGATCTTTGGAGGTGGAGACATTGAAGAGCAATCATTGAAGGTCAATAATTAGCTTCTTGTGAAATGCAGAGAAAAGGGATACTAGGGCTGGGGCTATATCTAGGGGAAAAGGAAAACAAGTTAGGAGCACTAGCAGTGGGTTACCTATCCTAATTTGGATTATAAACTTAATCTGGAAGTTATTAATATTGGGTATTCTAGACAGAATTATAAAGAATTCTTCCTGCAGTACCAGGCTGTACAGCTACAATTGGTCAGTTATTTTTAGTCCTCTTCTATTTATACCTACATTCTTCAGGGGAGAAGGAGTAGCTTCATGTTTTATATTCGTATTCCTGGACTCATTTATGAAACTCAATTGGTAGATGCACAAATCCTATATCTGAGTCACTTGTAGAAAGGGCATGTTAATTACATCACCCAAACACAATTCTGGATTTTAATTTGAAGTTAATTTTGCTTGAGACAAAATATCTCTGATTTAAAAAATGAGACCAGTCATGTGTCATGAAATGACAATTCAGTTGCCACTCCACTGAATTCGAGCTCACCCCTGGAGAACATCAGCTGCACATATTGGCATCTGGACATGATTCTCAATAGATTTTTAGTTACCTAGCTCCATCAAAACAAAACAGGTCCAGGTGGTGCTTAGGGGTACATTTTTCAAGACTGCAAATGAAGCTTCCACATTTCCCCTTTTTGACATCAAATATGGCCTAACAAGTCTCCAATTTAAAGTCATAATCTCTTTTGTCCTGAATTTGATCACCAGGAATTCTCTGAAATGCCAATCCTTAAACAGACCTCTAAAAACTAAGGTTGTTGCTGTATCATGTTTTATTAATGATCACAAATTGGATTAATATAGCTCTAGAATGTGGTGGAATCTTTATGAGAAATAATTTAATCACCGCATGCTTTAACAACAAATCATTTATTTACTGCATTCAAATATGTTCAAGTGAATCTCTCTCATACATACCCTGTTTGTTACTTGTTCTGCCATCCCCAGGACCTCCCGTGTCTCTGAATGTTCCCTGTCACAGTGAGATTCTCCTAATATTTTCCCCTTCTCATATTAAATATTAACAAAATTGATAGCCTTATTTCAGGCTACTTTCTGATTCTAGTTAGCCTTTTTAAAATATCTGGTTCTTCCCAGTTTTCTTGTGACTTGATATCATTAATCTTCATGCTTTCACCCACCATCTAGATTTTACAGGATATCCTAACATACTTGCTCATCTTATTTGTCCAGCCTCATTCTTTTTATCCTTCTCACCTGGCAGTAGCTAAAATTTATTTCTAGTTTTCCTGGGAGAGCTGTCCCTTTTCTGTGTTACCCTCAAATGACCTTAAGGCTATTTTCCTCGCAATAGTTTTCATGCAACAATGGAACTTTATCATCATCATATAGAAGCTGCAGGGCCAGGTGGATAGAGCAGGTCCCTGGGAGTCAGAAGGACCTGTGTTCTAATCCTGGCTCTGCCAGTTATCTGCAGACTTTGGGCAAATCACTTAACTTCTCTGTGCCCCAGTTACTTCAACTGAAAAATGGTGATTAATTGTGAACCCCATATGGGTCAGAGACTGTGTCGGACTCGATTTGCTTGTATCCACCCCAGCGCTTAGTATGGTGCCTGGCACATAGTAAGCACTTAAATACCACAATTAATTATTATTATTATTATTTTTTAGCCAATCATTTATTAAGACTTACTATCTGCAGAGCACTGTACTAAATGTTTGGGAGGGTACACTATTACAGTGTCAGACACGTTCACTGCCCACAACTACCTTTCGGTCTAAAAAGGAAGACAGACATAAAAAGTCATGGATATGTACCTAAGTGCTGTAAGGGCTGAGAGAGTGGTGAATAAAGGTTACAAATCTAAGTGCAACAGCTATACGGAAGGGAGTGGGAGAAGAGGAAATGAGGGCTTATCTGGGGAAGGCCTCTTAGAGATGTGCTTTTAATAAGGTTTTGAAGGTGTGGAGAGTGATTGTCTGTCAGATGTGAAGAGAGAGAGCATTCCAGTCTAGAGGCAGGACTTGGGTGAGAGGTCAGCAGTGAGATGGATGAGATCAAGTTACAGTGAGTAGGTTGGTATTAGAAGAGTGCAGTGTATGGGCTGGGTTGCAGTAGGAAAGCAGCGAGGTAAAATAGGAGGGGCAAGGTGATTGAGTGCTTTCAAGCTGAAGGTAAGGAGTTTCTGTTTGATGTGAGATAGGTGGATGGGCAACCACTCGAGTTTCTTGAGGAGTGGGGGAACATGGACTGAATGGTTTTGTAGAAAAAGATCAGAGCAGCAGAGTGAACTCTGGGCTGGACTGGGGAGAGACAGAAGGCAGAAAGATTAGCAAGAAGGCTGATGAAGTAATGGAAGCAGGATAGGATAAATGCTTGGATTAACAAAGTAGCAGTTTGGATGCAGAAGAAAGGGCAGATTTTAGGGATGCTGTGAAGGTTGAACTGACAGGATTTGGTGACAGATTAAATATGTGTGTTGAATGAGAGAGATGAGTCGAGGATAATCACAAGGTTACAGGCTTGTGAGAGAGGGAGGATGGTAGTGCTATTATTGTTTCCCTCAACTGCAGATGAAATAAAATAGCTTCAGCTGCTTGGTATAATTGAATGATTGTATTTAAATTCTTTCCATCTACTAACACTTCCAGTAGGTAGGTACTCTTGTTGTGTTTGGTGTTTTTAATTATATTCATATTATCTCCATCTCCAATGAAGTTATCTGCTCACAACCTAAAAGCAGCTTGGACTTAATTATCTTTTACCCAAGATGTAACCTATCAACTCCCTCTTTGTCATTAGGTAACAACAATATTTGAATAGCAGAACTGATTGTTGTCAGTTATGATTAAATCTATCAAGTATTGAGGCAGTTTAATCTCTCTCTACACTTAAATCTTACAACTTCTGGGACACTTAGATTTAATCCATTTGTTCTTGGGAAAAAGATGAGCTCTTATATCACATGTTTTATGATGAGCATAGGCCTTTAAGTAATCTATGTCAATATTTTGTTTTCTTCTTTCCAGCTTGCATCTTGTTTTCAGTTCACTCCTGATATGTTATCTTCAGTGAAAAACAATAGAGTCATTGCAGCTTCTGTTAAACAATAGATCAAGTGTAACTACTGTGCTTGAGAATGGTGCTGTGGAAACCACTACTACTGCAATCCATTTCTTTGTAAGTTCTTTATCTTAAAGTCTCAGAACAGAGGCTGGTCCATTGTTTTTGATGGGAGACTCCATCACCATATTACCTCACTAGAGCTCTTAATCAGTTTCAGGGTAGACTACTGTACCAGCTTCCTTATAGGCATCCTTGCCTTTCTCCTTGAGTCTATACTACAAACTGCTGTTTGGAGACTTGTTCAGCACACTTTTCTCCGTGTCTCTTAAAAACCTCCAATAGTTACCCATCTCCCTCTGCATCAGAGACTCTTTTCAATCAGCTTCAAGCCCAGTCCTTTCCTCTCTGCTTTCTTCTCCCACTATTGCCCAACTTGCAGTTTTCATACCTTCAGAGACACCCTTCTAGCTATAACTTGTCCTTTACTCTCCTACTTCTATCCCCTTGCTCACACTGTTCCCCTTACTAGGAACTCTCTCTCCCTCTCTGCATCATGCAGATCACAGCTCTACCCACCTTCAAATCCTTCCAAAAATCCCAACTCTTCCAACAAGCTTTCCCCAATTAATTTCCCAGCACCCTAAGCCATATCATCCCTTCAACCAACTCTAGCTATTAGGAGCTCATTTATTCCCTCCTTAGCACTTGTGTCCTCACTTTGTTTTTTACCTCTCTATTTGTATATATATTGTAAAATTTGAAAATGTTGGTCTCCCCATTAGAGTGTAAGCTCCTTGTGGGAGGAGAATGTGTCACTTTGTTGTTCTGTACTTCCCAAGTACCTAGTACAGTGCACCACATTAAGTGAGTACACAAAAGCTATTACTTCTTCTATTTGATGCTATTATTCCAAAGTACCATGGAACTCCGAGTTCCAAGCACCTTTCCAAAATGCCTCACAAAGATGAGCTGGAAATGACATAGTACAACCAACTTCAGCTGCTCTGTGGTAGCAGAAGGTTCACTGCTAGCTCAGAGCAATTACTCTGACCCTGGCAACATCTTAAAATGGTACTGTGTGCTGACAGACAAGGGATGGGGATCATCCTTTATAGGGTATGTACTCTATTCTTCCACTTTCATTAGAAAGAGAACAAGAATCTATTTTTTTGGTATGTGTTAGATGCTTACTGTGTGTCAAAAACTGTTCTAAGCGCTGGGATAGGTACCAAGTTAATTAGGTTGAACACAGTCCCTGTCCCACATGGGGCTCACAGTCTAAGAAGAACAGACATTGAATCCCCATTTTACAGTTGAGGAAACTGAGTCACAGAGAAGTAAAGTGACTTGTCCAAGGTCACACAGCAAGCAATTGGTAGAGCCAGAATTAGAACCCAGGTCCTTCTGACTCCTAGTACTGTGTTCTTTCCACTAGGTCACCCTGCTTTCTATTAGCTCAGTAGGAGGGGAAGGAAATGTTTGAGCTGTCGGTGGAGTTGGGGAGGGGCAAGGGAGAAGGAAGACAATAGTTTTCAATTCCCCCAGCCATTAATCCAAGAAAGATTTTTAATTAGCCCAGGCTGTTGGGAGAAGCTTGCTCTGAAGTATATAAACTCCTTCCCTGATAATCTTATTGCATATCACATAGTAATTGCTCCGTCAATACCTCTGATGGAGTTTGCCTTTTGGAAATCCTACTTAGTGGCCTAGCATGAAAATTTGCCTAGCTTGCTCTGTAAAAAGTTTCATCCTTGCTGGAACTGAAATAACTTCTTTGAGAAGAGGGTACAGAAGATAGAATTAGCCAGTTAAATCATTTTGCTCTATTATTATTTGCTACTAAAAAATCACAGAAATTTGAAAACTATCCAATCCCTTATTGGTGATTAAACACCCCCCACCCCCACCCCCACCACCCCTCAAGAAGTAGAAGGGGTAAAATTTTTATAAACTAAACTCCAGTTATATCTTCAGATCACACTTCTGACCCTGTTTTTTTATTATTATTTATTGACAAACACAGCAATTTATGAAATACTATAGCTTCCCTACCTCTTGCCCCCCACGCCACAATCTCTGGAGTTTTTCCTCCCACTGTTACTGTTACCCTTTTGAACTAACCTTATTAAACTCATATAGTATCATATGCTCTTTCATAATTATGTGGAAAAATAGGGCACATAATCTACAAAGAAAACACCATGACTGGCAAGAACAAGTTTATGGGACAAATTGGGTTTAAGTTCTCTGTGGTTTAGGTTCCACTGGGGAGTTTCACTTTTTCTCAGTGGTTCTCTTTGTATTTCCTACCAAAATGCCTATTCACAGATTGATCTCACATGCACATACTAGATGTTACAACTTAACTTTCTTTTCATAAGGAAATCACTTTCTTTGTATCCCTTACCAGAGTGGTGAGTAAGAAAATAAGTATCTTGCAATGGAAGGTGGCAGACTGGGTGATTACAAAAACTGCAACTCAAAACTGAATATTAAGTGTATAAACCAAAACCATGGTTAGCAAAGAAACAGTATTTGGTGAGGGAAACATGGATATTTTGCTTCCACTTGACCCAATTTGAAATTATGCATTTTAAACAATCCCTGGCATTGATATTTTAAATGATGCAGAAATTCAGTCAACATGTGTTTTTATTCTGGAATTTGGTTTTTGCCTTGTGCTTTCATACAGATGAACATATCCTGAATACAGTTCCTGCCAAAGTCTCCTTTAAAGTGTGGCCCACTGCTGTGCATATTGAGGCCCATTTAAAATTAATGTACTCTAAAGCTAACAAGAATATAATGACTGTGTGGGTGTGAAGATAAGAAAGGTGTATGTACAAACAAAATCCCACTTACTTTTCACTCAGTCTCACTTCAGTAGCAACAGATATTTAGGTAGATAATTAAATTATTTTTCCAATTTTCTTTTTTTTAACCAAAATGACTTGCTATGAATTTAGGCACCCTTAATCATTGAACTATAATAAAACTGAGTCTTGGCATATTGTTTTATGTGTTCATTTCAATCACCATTTCCTTCTTAGCTTTATCCCAGCAAATATTTCAAATCCATAGGGTTAAACTGAACAATTTAAATTTAGATTATAAACCCCTTGAAGGCAGGGACAGTATCTTCTATTAGTATGTTCCCAAATACCTAGTCCAGTGCTAAGCACACATAACAAAGTGTGCATAATGACATAATGATGATGTCCTTATTTTAAATTGATGACACTTCTATAGATGGACTGGTAGACTATGGGTCATGTGCTTGACTAATAAAATCATATACATGAAGATATGTGTCTTTAAATATGCATAGCACATTATAGAGTGACAGTGTGAAAATGATATAAATCAAGATTTATTTCCATTTTCTATTTTTCCTATATGCCTAGAGGATAAAAGCTTTGGGATTCATGAGTTTAAATCTTTGCTTCCTTAGTGGAGTGTGTTTGCTCTAAATGCAGAAAACTCGCAGCTAACCGATTTTCTCAAAAGATGCCCAAATAGAGGTTATCAACATCAGATTGTTGATTCTGGGCAAAGAGCAAGTGACTCATTGTAAGCCTGATTAATATAGTTTTCAAATAACCAGTATATCTTACCGGCAAAATATTGCATAGCAAAGTTCTGTTGACTGTATTTTTGTAAGCAGAGCAAAAAGTTACAAGGGGAAGCAGCATGACCTTGTGGATAGAGCACATGCTTGGGAGTAGGAAGAACCTAGGTTCTAGTTCCAGTTCTGCCATTTGTCTGCTGAGTGACTTTGGGCAAGTTATTTAACTTCTCTGTGCCTCAGTTTCCTTATCTGTAAAATGGGGATTAAAACTGTGAGCCCCATGTGGGGCAGGGACTTTGTCCAACCTAATTGGGTTGTATCTACCCCAGAATAAGAACAGTGTTTGAAACATAGTAAGTGCTTAACGAATACCATTATCATCATCATCATCACTTAACTTCTCTGTGCCGATTACCTCATCTGTAAAATGGGGATTAACACTGTGCACCCTATGTAGGACACGGACTATGTCCAACTGATTAGCTTGTATCTACCTCAGTGCTTAGTATAGTGACTGGCACATAGTAAGAGCTTTAAAAAATACCATGGAAAAATAAATAAAAGGTTGCTTATATAAGAAAAACCGTTTTCTCAAGGTTTGGTAGCAAGAAGTCATAGTGAAACCTAACTTTAGTATATTCTATGATTAGTAACATAGTCTGGTGTGACCTTTGATAGAAGGTATATAAATAGTACAATTAGCCTGCATAGATAGATTTTTAAGGATCTAATAGAATTGTTATTTTTCTGTCCTTGGATGTTTAGAAATTGGGATGGTATACTGTTTACAGAGATTGGACAGTGATTATATATCCTGAAGTGGTGCCTGAAAATTGCAAACATTTAGGATTGCCCTGACCAAACTGGGACATGTAGTCATCACACAGTGTTTTGTTATGTTTTTCAGTAGGTAAGTTCAGTACTGTCGTAAGTGTAAGAGACCTTTGAGATTATTAAATTAGTTCAAGAATGCCTCAATTAGATTTAAAAAAAATCAAATATTAACATGAGTGATTGTAAGTTTCATAAAAATTCCAAAAATGCCCCTAATGAGTCATACTTTTTGGATGGCTCAATTCATTTGGGAAATTTTGATTTTTGGAAAATATCATTTGCAGTAGTCATACTTTTACTTTATGAATTTATTTCAATTCATTATTCTTTAGAGGGTATGAATTCAGTAACAAATGATGAACTGTATCTTGGTTATAAGCATTCTATTCTATTCTACAATAAATGGTATTTTCCTTGATCTTTTTCTCAATTGTTTCAATATTAAGGCAATATATTAGCATAAACAGATTAAGTCCTCAGATAAGTTTTTATCAGTTGTATTTATTGAGCACTTACTATGTGCAGGGCAGGGCTTGGGAGAGTACAAATAACAATATGATACATTCCTTGCCCACAGTGAGTTTACAGTCTAGAGGACTGCTTTGATTGATGAGTAGTTAGCTTTTTTTATTTGAAATCTATCCCCTTATTCTACTGTTTATAGAGAAACAGCATGGCATAGTGGATAGAGCAAGGGCCTGGGAGGCAGAAGGTCATGGGTTCTAATGACTGCTCTGCCACGTGTCTGTTGTGTGGCCTTGGGCAAGTCACTTAACTTCTCTGTACCTCAGTTACCTCATCTATGAAATGGGCATTGAGACTGTGAACCCCACATGGGACAGGGACTCTGTCTAACCCAATTTGCTTGTATCCACCCCAGCACTTAGTACAGTGCTTGGCAAATAGTAAACACTCAACAAATGCTATCGATATTATTATTGTTGTTCTTTGGGTTTGAAGGTGACTACTTATGGAGATTTTTTTAAATTAGTGTGTAGCTGATAAGACCAATAAGAGACAGTCCCTTAAGTATGATGTACAGGTAAAGATTGAACATTGCATTGCCAATAGCCTTTTAATCTCACTATCACTTTCATCAACTCATTCTGGTGTTCTCTCCTGGTAGCACCCACAGTCTTAAAATCTGTCTGATAGAAAGCAACTTATAGAGGTATCTAATCATCATCATCAATGGTATTTATTGAGCACTTACTATGTGAAGGGAACCGTACTAAGCACTTGAGAAAGTACAGTACAACAGATTTGGCAGACATGTTCTCTGCCCCAAATGAGTTTACAGTCTGGAAGGCGAAGACAGACAATATAAATAAATAATTTATAGTATATAATATATAGATATGTACATAAGTGCCATGGGGCTGAGGGTGGGGTGAATATCATATGCCCAAAGGTCACACATCCAAGTGCATAGATGATGCAGAAGGGAGATGTTGCTGGGGAAAAGAGGGCTTAATCTCGGAAGGCCTCTTGGAGATGTGATCTTAATAATGCTTTGAAGATGGGGAGAGTGGTAGTCTGACATATAAGGAAGGGCAAGGAATTCCAGGCTGGGGGAGGACTTGGGAAAGGGGATGGCGATGAGTTAGATGAAATTGGGGCTCAGTGAGAACCTGGAGCTAGAAGAGCAAAGTGTGTGGCCTGCACTGTAGCAGGAGATCAGTGAGATAAGGTAAGAGGGGGTGCTCTGATTGAGTGCTTTGAAACCAATGGTGATACATTTCTGTTTAACGTGGAGGTGTATAGACAATCACTGGAGGTTCTTGAGTGGGGTGACATGGACTGAACACTTTTTTTGGAAAAATGATCCATGCAGCAGAGTGAAGTATGGACTGCAATGGGGAAAGACAGGAAGCAGGGAGGTCAATGAAGAGGCAGAGGCAGTAGTCTAGGATGGATCAGCATGGTAGCAGTTTGGATGGCGAGGAAATGGTAGATTTTAGCGATTGTTGTGTAGATTAAACCAACAGGATTTGGTGAGAGATTAAATATGTTGATTGAATAAGAAAGTCTAGGCCAATGCCAAGGTAAAGCCATGTGAAACAGGGAGAATAGTGGTATTATTTTCAATGATGGGAAAGACAGAGAGAGGAAAGGATTTGGATGGAAAGATAAGGAGTTCAGTTTTAGACATGTTAAGTTTAATTTTAAGTCTAATCATTGATCACACTAATAAAGGTAGATGGTGTTTCTTGCTCTAATTGGGCTTACTTCAATTTGTCACAAAGTTTTTTCCATGTGCATTCATCCTCCAGAAGTTGAATATTTAAATGAATGTTTCCATGCCACTTTGCAATACTTTCCCTTTAAAATGAATGGAACTTTAGTGTATATCAGATGATAGCTGTAGCAGCAGTATTATGACTACCCTTTAGACCTTGCACTCGAATAATGATATAGTTAACACAGGGCCACTGCTTAGATCTTGAAGGCATTCTAGATATCTCTTCCTTTCCATCTGAGCAGTTATAAATTAGATTAATTTATTTGTCTGGCATGTATCTGATAGATGCATTTTCACATATAAAATTTACCTATTTCAAGCATTTAAAAAAATTGTGAAGTGGAATACTAAACTATTTGGAGACTATCACTTAAAGTAGCACATATTATTTCCAAATATATGCACTGGACTGGAGTACAATCTGATATTTATTTCAAGTAGAGAAGAAAATTGAATGTTTCCACAGTGTAATTTTTCCCTATTTTCTGCAGTCTAATTGTTTGGAGGATGGTTTTCTCTGCTTATATTGCATAATTAGTTACTATTGTCCTGTAGTTTATGTAATTTCTCTTAGATTATCACAATACTATTACAGAAAATTCCATAATAAATAATATTAGAAAATGATTGCATTCACAATAAGGACATTCTCTCCAGGGGACTGTAGGTCTAGCTATTTAGAGAGTGTTTCAGACCCAAGTAATGCCTCCCTTTTTAGCCTAGTGGAAAGAGCACAGGTCTGGGAGTCAGTATCTGGGTTCTAATTCTGGCTGTACCGCTTCTCTATGGTGTGACCTTGGACAAGTCATTTAACTGCTCTTTGCCTCGATTTCCTCATCTGTAAAATGGGAGTTCAGTGCCTGAACTTAGACTAAGCCCCACGTGGGACAAGGACTGTGTCTGAGCTGCTTATCTTGCATCTACCTGAGCACTTAGTACAGTGTTTGGCACATAGTAAGTACTTAATAAATGCAAACACTATTATTATTATTATGAGAAGGAAGTGGCAGATCCAGGAATTGTTGTATAGGAATTACTGACAGGATTTAGCACAACAGACTGAGTATAGAGGTTTAAATTGGAAGGAATTGAAGAAAATGCCAAGGTTATGTGTTAGGAGGGGAGAATGGTAATAACATTGATGGCATTTGTTGTCAATGGTGATGGGAAAATTGAGAGAAAAAGATTTGCGAAGGAAGATGAGGAAGTGAGTTGTGGACATGTCGTACCTGATGTAGAAATGTCCTGGAGTCAAGGAGTCAGATGTGAGATTCCAGAGAAGAAGAGAGATTGGGACAAGGGAAGTGAATTTGGTTGTTTTCCACATAGAGATAGTAATTGAAGTTGGAGGAACAGATGGGCTTTTCAAGGGAGTAAATGTAGACTGAGAATATGAAGGGACCCAGAATTGATCCTTGAAGAGCAGGCAAAGGAGACTGAGAAGAAGTGACCAGAGAGGTCCAGAGTATCAGAGGCAAATAAGTCAAGCTCACATGAATGGGGGCTGATTTGATGGGTGTTTGTTGGTTCCCCTTAACCTGATGCCCCTGGGTTAATACTGCCCTGAACACAGCTCTCTGTTAACACCTGGTTAAACTACTAGGCTCAGAAGCTTCCATCCAGGAGCCATGGGAAGCATGCCTGGAACCATGAGAAACAGGATCCAGCATGAGGTGAGGGTAACCAGGAAGCCAATTTCTAACATCTTCTTGCAGATGCTGTTGAAAGGCTAAGAATCTTTTCCCTTAGGACAAAGGTCCAGGGGATTCTCAGCCCTATTCAGCTCATGCTTAGAACAGTACATGACAAATAATAAGTGCTTAACAAATGCCATCAAAAATTTAAAAGGTGGGTAGCCTCTCTTAGGACAAAAGGATTCTGATTCGAGTGTTGAGCATGATAAAGGGCAGGCTGGGAATGAATTTTTGATGTACTTGAGACTTTGACCTTGGTTTGGTTTGGAACTTGACTGATTCTGAAAACTGCATGCTGAATTTGTGTTGGAGATTGATGCTGATCAGGGATCCTTTAATAGTAACACAACACAGACCATCGTCTTGGGAGAATGAAGCAAGTTAATAGAAACAGACATCAAGAAAATTAGGAACTGAAAGAGAACTTGTATGTTAACTCTGTTGCATTCTACTCCTCCAAGTGCTTAGTACAGTGCTCTGCATATAGTAAACACTCAATGAATACCACTGATGTACAGTGACTTGTGTTCTAGGATGATGAAATTCCACATTCAGGGATTCACAAATCCCCAAATTTAAGCTTGTATGCAAAGCTGATAAAACCCACATATTCAATCTGTCTGAGATACTTGTTGATTTTCCTTTCACAATCTGCCCTTTCCTCTCCAACAAAGAATATGTATCCCATTTCAACTTCTGCATCAGCCTCCTTGCTGGCCTCTCTTCCTCCTGTCTCTCCCCTCCTCCAGTCTTCATTCTGCTGCATGCATCACTTTTCTGGAAAAAACATTCATCCCATGTCTCCTCACTCCTCCAAAACTCCACTGCTTGCCTATCCTCCTCCACATCAAACTCTTTACCATCAGCTATAATGCATTGAATCAGCTCTCCACTTCCTATCTTACCTTGCTGATCTCCAACTCCAACCCAGCAGCCCACGAACTTCGCTCCACTAATGCCAAACTCTTCACTGTACTTTGGTCTTATCTATCTCATAACCCCTTGCCCACACCCTCCCTCTGGCCAGGAACTCTCTCCCCCTTCATATCTGACAGACAACTACTCACCCCACCTTTAAAGCCATCCTAAAATGATATCTCCAAGAAGGCTTCCCCATTATTTGCTCTCATTTCCCCTACTTGCTCATCCTTCTACACTGTAGACTTGGATCTGTACCATATGACCACTTAATAGTCACCTTCACACTCAGGACTACTGCACTTATGTACATGTCCTTCTACTCTCCCATTTCCCCTATCTGTAATTTATTTCAATGTCTCTCTCTCTCCCTCTAGGCTGTAAGCTCCTTTTGGACAGAGATCTTGTCTACCAACTCTATTTTATTCTCCCAAACTCTTAGTACAGTGCTCTGCACACAGTAATCACTCAGTAAATATAATTGATTAAAAATAGTGTTAAACATTACCTAGAATCCAGCCTTAACTGTCCCCTTGGACAACTGACCTTATCTGTGCTTCTTGGATGATTTCTGATTTTTCTGGTTTTCTGTGACTGCCATCTTTAGTCAATCTGTAAGTCATTCTTATCAACCAGTTTTAATCAGTCATATTTATTAAGTGCATACTGTTCGCAGAACAGTGTCTCTAGGAGTTTTTTTATGGTATTTAAGGGCATACTATTCATTCATTCAATAGTATTTATTGAGCGCTTACTATGCGCAAAGCACTGTACTAAGTGCTTGGGATGAGCAAGTCGGCAACAGATAGAGACAGTCCCTGCCGTTTGACGGGCTTACAGTCTAATCGGGGGAGACGGACAGACGAGAACAATGGCAATAAATAGAGTCAAGGGGAAGAACATCTCGTAAAAACAATGGCAACTAAATAGAATCAAGGCGATGTACAATTCATTAACAAAATAAATAGGGTAATGGAAATATATACAGTTGAGCGGACAAGGACAGTGCTGTGGGGATGGGAAGGGAGAGGTGGAGGAGCAGAGGGAAAAGGGGAAAAAGAGGGTTTAGCTGCGGAGAGGTAAGGGGGGGTGGCAGAGGGAGTAGAGGGAGAAGAGGAGCTCAATCTGGGAAGGCCTCTTAGAGGAGGTGAGTTTTAAGTAGGGTTTTGAAGAGGGGAAGAGAATCAGTTTGGCGGAGGTGAGGAGGGAGGGCGTTCCAGGACCGCGGGAGGACGTGGCCCAGGGGTCGACGGCGGGATAGGCGAGACCGAGGGACGGTGAGGAGGTGGGCGGCAGAGGAGCGGAGTGTGCGGGGTGGGCGGTAGAAAGAGAGAAGGGAGGAGAGGTAGGAAGGGGCAAGGTGATGTAGAACCTTGAAGCCTAGAGTGAGGAGTTTTTGTTTGGAGCGGAGGTTGATAGGCAACCACTGGAGTTGTTTAAGAAGGGGAGTGACATGCCCAGATCGTTTCTGCAGGAAGATAAGCTGGGCAGCAGAGTGAAGAATAGACTGGAGCGGGGCAAGAGAGGAGGAAGGGAGGTCAGAGAGAAAGGAAGGGAGGTTATACTGTACTAAATGCTGGAATAGATTCAAGCTAATCAGGTTGGACACAGTCCCTATCCCTCATGGGGCTCACAGTTTTAGTCCACATTTTATGGATGAGGTAACTGAGTCACATAGAAGTTAAGTGACTTGCCCAAGGTCACACAACAGACAAATGGCAGAGTGGGATTAGATCCCAGGTCTTTCTGACTCCCAGGCCCATGCTCTATCCATTAGTCCATGATGCTTCTCTAATTTTTTGAGCCTATCCATATTCAACTCATTGTTCACAGATATCATTATTTACTGCATTTCCTCAATTGATTTCTTATTTGCAGTTTGTGTTAAGTACAGATTCCACTCATAACCCTGAAAAAAGTGAAATAAAGATTTTTTTTTCTGTCATCATATTCTCTCTAAACCATACATTTCCTTTCTAGTTTTGCAAAATGAACTCCTATAATCATGGAAATAAGCAAACAACAAAACCCACTGAATTGTATCATCTTTAAAATTAGTCTGCACACTTACAGAGACATCATCCTCCCATTTACTCTAGGGCTTTCAACTATCCAAGGAACCAGTGTAGTTTAGTGGACTAAACTGTAGGTTAGGAGTCTTGGGAAACTGTCTTTATGACCCTGCCACTTGATCAGTTTACTTCTCTCTGTGCTTCAGTTGCTTTTTGTGTAATATGAGACTGATAAATCTAACCTGCCTCATGGAGTTAGAAGAAATAATTAATATAGAGGACACCGTCATTTTCTATTGATATTAATAGATCACCCAGAGGGTGTATGGCTCTGTACTAGTGTGATGTAGTTATTGCATTGTTCCTTGAAAATAAAACAAGTTTGTATAAATGCTAAACTATTTATTGTACTTAAGAAGCCAGAGGAAGTTGAGGCACATTTCTCTGCTGATCGCTCTCTCTCTCTCTCTCTCTCTCTCTCTCTCTCTCTCACACGCACACACACCCGGCCCCTCCCCCCACAATCCCATCCCACCATCCCATCCCACCCCCACACCCTCTGGGCCCCAGCAGGAAAGTTCCTTATTCTGAAGATTGAGCCTCTTTCCTAGAAAGGCCAGAGAGAGAAAACTCATCAATCCTTCCCTCCTCCAGCTTTTCCTATCTCACCTACTTTACTAACCTTCTCACTGTGCCCCTGTCTCACCTCCGACCCCTGGCCCACGTCCCATCTCTAGTCTGGAATACCCTCCCTTCTCAAATCTGACAGACAACTACTTTCCCCCCGTTCAAAGCCTTATTGAGGGCACATCTCCTCCAAGAGGCCTTCCCAGACTAAGCCCCAATTTTCCTCATCTCCCACTCCCTTCTGCATCACCCTGACTTGCTCCCTATGCTCTTCCCCACCCCCCAACCTCCAGCTCCACAGTACTTATGTGTATATCTGTAATTGTATTTATTTGTATTGATGTCTTTCTTCCCCCCTCTAGACTGGGAACTTGTTATGGGCAGGGAATGCCACTGTTTCTTGTTGTACATTCCCAAGTTCTTAGTACAGTGCTCTGCACCCAGTAAGCACTTACATACAACTGAATGAATGAATAAATGAATGAATAAATACAACTGAATAAATGAATGAATAAATGGAACCCATTCATTCCGATTGTCATAAATGCGGTACTAAACAGCAGGCTCTGGGATTGTGTCCAGATGCGGCTCAAGTGAGTCAATGACCTGTGTGGGCTCATGCACAGACATCGGGATTTTTTAATATATTCACTGAGTTCAGTTGCAAAATCTACATACAGGCACAGAAGAGTCATTTTCCCAATGCTGTCTTTTGGCAAGTACAAATACTTTTGATATGTTTACCTGATAAAAATTTTTTTCTCATTTTGTAGAAAAAACGTTAGGTAATGGAATTTTCTAATTTTTTTGGCATCAACCAAACTATCAAGGAGGCTAATATCAAGTCCTGAAGAACTAAGCAACCTGCAAGGTGCTCTATGTCAGCATCACAGTAACCCTATTGATACAAGGAACCTCAGTTTCAAATAACATTGTGAACTAAAGTTGCTCCAAAACACTGATCAAGTTAGCATTAGTTTTTGAATATGGAAAGGAGACACTATCCAAACTGGCTTGATGAAAATAGCTCAGATTTATCAACTACTTGGACTATGCAAGAAATGGAAACAGCATGGCGTAGTGGATAGAACACAGGCCTGGGACTCAGAAGGACCTGGGTTCTAATCCTGGCTCTGCCACTTCATTCATTCATTCATTCATTCAATAGTATTTATTGAGTGCTTACTATGTGCAGAGCACTGTACTAAGCACTTGGAATGTACAAATCGGCAACAGATACAGTCCCTGCCCATTGATGGGCTTACAGTCTAATCTGGGGAGACAGACAAAAACAATAGCAATAAATAGAATCAAGGGGATGTACATCTCATTAAAACAATAGCAATAAATAGAATCAAGGTGATGTACATCTCATTAACAAAATAAATAGGGTAATAAAAAATATATACAATTGAGCGGACGAGCACAGTGCTGAGGGGAGGGGAAGGGAGAGGGGGAGGAGCAGAGGGAAAGGGGGTGAAAAGGGGGCTTTGCTGAGGGGAGGTGAAGGGCGTAGAGGGGCAGCAGAGGGAGCAGGGAGCAGAGGGAAAATGGGAAGCTCAGTCTGGGAAGGCCTCTTGGAGGAAGTGAGCTCTAAGTAGGGCTTTGAAGAGGGAAGAGAATTAGTTTGGCAGAGGTGAGGAGGGAGGGCATTCCAGAACAGTGGGAGGACGTGGCCCAGGGGTCAACGGCGGGATAGGCAAGAACAGGGGACGGTGAGGAGGTGGGCGGCAGAGGAGTGGAGTCTATGGGGTGGGCAGTAGAAAGAGAGAAGGGAGGAGAAGTAGGAGGGGGCAAGGTGATGGAGAGCCTTGAAGCCTAGAGTGAGGAGTTTTTGTTTGGAGAGGAGGTTGATAGGCAACCACTGGAGGTTTTTAAGAAGGGGAGTGACATGCCCAGAGTGTTTCTGCAGGAAGATGAGCCGGGCAGTGGAATGAAGAATAGACTGGAGTGGGCAGAGACAGGAGGAAGGGAGATCAGAGAGAAGGCTGACAATAATCCAGCCGGGATATTATGAGAGCCTGTACCAGTAAAATAGCCGTTTGGGTGGAAAGGAAAGCGCGGAACTTGGTGATATTATAAAGGTGAGACTGGCAGGTCTTGGTGATGGATTGGATGTGTGGGGTGAATGAAAGAGCTGAGTCAAAGATGACACCGAGGTTGTGGGCTTGAGAGACTGGAAGGGTGGTCGTACCATCCACAGTGATAGGGAAGTCAGGAAGAGGACAGGGCTTGGGAGGGAAGATAAGGAGCTCAGTTTTGGACATGTCTGCAGTTTGGACACTTGTCTGCTGTCTGACCTTGGGTAAGTCATTTCACTTTTCTGTTCCTCAGGTACCTTATCTGTAAATCGGGGATTGAAACTGTGTGCCCCACGTAGGACAGGGACTATGCCCAATCTGATTTGCTTGTGTCCATCCCAGTGCCTGGCAGGTAGTAAGCACTTAACAAATACCATAATTATCATTATTATTATTCTTATTAAATACATCAGCAAGACCTTGACATTCCTTCTGAAGCTAAAAAAAAAAGGAAATATAAGTCTGCAATAGGACATTAAGGTCAAGTTAAGAAGCATATGAGACAGTGGTGCGATACCAAAGCTGAAGACATACTGAGATAAAAAGGATTTTTATTCATTCCCAAAAGTCTCTAGGGCCCCAAACACACTGTTGAGGCAACACTGAAGAGTCCAAATATCTGTCTTTCTTTTATTACTATTTTAAACACCCAGCCTCCATCAGCCTTGGGTGTTGCTGTTGAATCCCACAGTATGGAGACAGGACATGGAAGGGGAATATAATGGCACCAGAGAGAGGGAAGGCTTAAGAGCTCCCCCCCACCCAGAAACGAGCTCCACAAACTGTGTATTTCCCCCAAAAGGGTTCTATATGACATTACGTTGCATTGCCTAAGCTGTGTAATGCACATAATGCAAAATGGCATTTACCTCCAGTTCAGCAGAACATCCGCTATCCCCAGGTGCTGTCAGAGATCACCGTATTTACCGAGTCTCCACTGGGTTTAGTGCACCATACAAAGAATTACAAAGAAAGAATAAAACATGGTCTCTAAATCAGAAGAGCAATTGAAATAGTGCTCACTGATAGAAAGAAATGAAAACAGAAAAGCATACCCAAATTGGACAAAGTCCCTCCTTCCTTCTATCCTCCTTGGATCCTCTAACAGCACATTTTATTTAGGGGCCACTGTAGAAAGCTCCTAATTTGTATATATACTACATTCTTCACACTTCTTCTACTTAGGTCTTTATGCTTATTTATTTACCTATACTCTCATTTTCTTTTAGAAGTAAGTTCTTGAAGGGCAGGGACTATGTCTAAATTAAATGCCATGTATAGTGCTGATCTGGGGTATTTTCTCCTCATCTGTGCTACTTGATTCATTTGTTAAAATTTGGACACACACACAAACACACCGCTGCCCCCCACCCACTCAGAACGAGTATGTCTGCTCATTGAGTTCTTAATTTCTACAAGTTTGCTCAGCCTTCAGCTCCACCTGCTCCTTTTCTTTCCCCCCACCTTCTCTTCTACCCCCAGGGAGGGATGGGAGTAGGAAGTTGAAGAGGGATGGATGCAATAGTGCTACAAAATTCAGACTCTCCTATTTGGGAGAGTCAGCTACAAACAGGTCCTCCCATATCACTCTGCTATCCCTACCAGCATCTCCTCCATTGCCCTCATCTTAAACAGGTGGCATTTATGCCCCCTCTCCCCCCACCTCCTTTTGCACGAATTTATAGAGTTAGGGAATTGTTAAAACAAAAGAAGAAAAACTTCTTTTTATGAAAACCCTTAAAGTTTAAAACTGTTATTTAACAGATAACAAAATAGACAAACTGAACACATCCCTCGAAACTGGTGGGCAGATTGTTGTTGTATTTTAGCACACTCAAATGATGATAGTTGGAAGGAATCTTTTTTAAAAGTTTTGAGTGAAGAGATGAGACCTACAATTTGGGTGCTGCTTCCTGAGCTAGATTTTTCCAAAATTTGAATACTCTGGGAATTTAGGTATCTTACAGAAAATATGTCTTGCATCGTTTACCAGGAAACATGAAGAAAGCATCCCAAATGATGGAGCCCCTTGAGAAATTGACCTTTTTGCATGCCAGATTGAGTTCTTTTGTCTTTTCATTCAAAAGATTACTCTGTGAGGTTAGGAGGCTTTCAGGCTTTAATCCTAAATCAATACTAAATTCCAAGATTCAAAAACAACACAAATGAGAAGTGTGAATGACTCATATAAGACACTCTAAATACTGTTTTGGGGGGGGGGCGTACAATTACAACAAATTTTTAGGGTTTTTTTAAGCTGTGTGTGTGTGTGTGCCTGCTTCTCTGAAAGAAAAAAAAAATCATGTAAGAAAATCTATTAATGGATACACTACATAAACCTCACATTAAAGATACAAATGAAACTTCCAAATCTAGAAAAGCCAGAATACAGGAGGTAAAAGTTATTCCAGATCCTTTTGAAAATGAACCATCTTTATAAATTATATTGTAGGGTAAAATTGATGCAAAATGTTCAGGAATTATTAGACAGATCTATATTCTCAGGATTAGTTAGGTGTTAATAAATTTTTACAACCCAACTGAATGTCTTGTTTTGATCAGACATTGAAACAATGGGAACGACTCTGGAAAAAAACATGGATGCCTTAGGTGGCCTTTCCAGTACTTTAACAATTCTCATTTCTAACCTCATTACGCATATGACCCAGGAATCCTACATCTGGAAAAGATCCAGGGTATGTGATGCCACCAGTGATTGGGATATTAGGACTTTTTCCAGTGGACCTGTGATTATTTTCACACTGCCCCACATAGGTCTGTTGTGATTTTTCTTAAGTGCTTACTAAGTGCCAAAGACTATACTAAACTTGAAGTAGATACAAGTTAATCAGGATTGGCAGCTTGGGCTCTCTGTTGGTGGTGTTGGATGTTTTTGGTGGCTCAGTTTCAGTTATGTGCACTATCTGCTTAATCTTAATATTTTAGAAGCAACAAGGAACATTGAAGATCTGGTTTCTTCAAGCATCAGGGCATTTTCCCAGCAGTGACCTAACTCCCCCTGTAAAAATGAGCCAGATGACAAAATCACCTGTTTTAAACCATACTATCTATAGTAGCTGTACATGCCCTGAAATGGCTGAAATGAAAGGAATTGTATAGAACATTTCATTCATTAAAGAATTAGTGTCCTCTGAGTTTATTTTCTAGCTTGAGAAGTATGGTATGAAGAAATATTTTTGTGTGTTTTTGTGAAGTGTCTTGACATGTCTCAAATAGTTGGCAGTATCTTTGAAATTGAGCTACATCAACACACCTTGAGTCACTTACCTCACTTTTTGTTTCCATTGAAATGTTCAGAGCTTTAGTATTTAGTTATGCTATTTATTAAGCACTTAACTGTATATCAAACCCTGAGGTAGCTACCAGATTATTGGATCAGACAGTCCTTGGCCCACATGGGGTTCACATAGTCATCATCATCAATGGTATATATTGAGCACTTATTGTGTGCCTGAGCACTGTTCTAAGTGCTTGGAGAGTACAATACACAGAGTTGGTATACACATTCCCTGTGAACTAAAGTCTAAAGAAATCTAAGAGGTAGGGAGAGTAAGTTGATGAACAACATTTGATGTGGCACAGCATCTTCTCATGAGCTAATCAAAGCTAATTGCTTTCTCTCTCTTTTTTTTTTAATTGTACTTGTTAAGTACTTACTATATGCCAAGCACATAGTACATATAAGATAATCAGGTTCACTGTCCCACATGGGGCTCACAGTCTAGGTAGGAGGGAGTAGGATTTAATCCCTATTTTATAGTTGAGGTAACTGAGGCACAAAAATGTTGTGACTTCTCCAAGGTCACACAGCAGACACGTGGCAGAGCTGAGATTAGAACCCAGGTCCACTGACTCCCAGATCTGTGGTCTTTCCACTGGGCCATGCTGCTGTCTCTTGAATTGATAAATAGACTAACATGGATTTGTGCCATTTCCTTTTACTGCCTGAATATCGGGCATAGCACGATATATAAAATAATATGAAATTAATTTCCAAATATTCCATTGATGTTTGCTGAAGAGGTTCATCATATTTGTAAAGGACTGAAATGGAGTGACATCAATAGGCTTAATTATTTCATCCAAGTGCAGATAAATTAGTCAAAGAACTCATTTCTCTGGGAAGGATTAATCTTTCCTTGCTCCATTTCAAGAGGCTTGTAGACAAACAAAACCTCATCACCTAGGTAACATGGATTTAATCACAAATTTGACATCATCCTGGATTTACTTGAAGTTGACTTTATTCAGTTGACCTTGAGTAACTGAAAATGACAAAGTTTTCCAGTTCTTATTAACTATTTTGTGGAAATTTGAGAAATGAAACTAACCATGTGAGTTCAGAGAATTGTATCAGGGTTTCATCTTGGGGTTCTAATGGAAAAGAAAAGCAAAGGTGTGTGATACAGGTATGCAAGTCATGAAGTGCATGACCAACCAGAAACCTAAAATTGTGGCCACTACATGATAATGATACAATAAAATGTCTATTCATTGTGTTGTAATGTACATTCCTTTGGCTTCCTTTCTGTGATCACAAGTCTTACAAACACGTTGTTTAATCTCAGATCATTCTAAGCAAGTTCAGAATGACTTTCTGAAACTTCCAACATTATGTTGGCTTCTTGGAGAGTGGCACAGCCACATTTTAAAAATTCAAGTCAGAGATGGTGTAATAAAACATGTGCATAAATTGTGGGCTGGACCACACGATATGGAGCAGTGTTGCTGTTTGGAGCAGAAAACAGTCTGCAACCCTGCCTCTTTGTGGCTTCTGCAGAGCTACTGCTGAAGGGGAAGATGGGGAGAGTAAACAGGAGAAACCAGGGAAGATTATTAGGGAACAAAAATAGGTCACATGCAGCCACATCCATGATCCTTAGATTCAATCATTCAATAGTATTTATTAAGTGCTTACTATGTGCAGAGCACTGTACTAAGTGCTTGGAATATACAATTTGGCAACAGATAGAGACAATCCCTGCCCAATGACAGGCTTACAGTTTAATAGGGGAATCTTAGACAAGCCACAAAGATGATGGCTGTTGCTGCTGGAGCCCTTTCTTCATTTTCTACTTATGGGTGCCAGAGGAAATCTGGGAAAACCCACAAGCAAGGCTATATTTAGTTTTTTGAGGCATATGATGTAAGATGTGACAATATGCTGGTTTTACTGCATGACTTACTTTAAAACCTACTGCAAACCACTGAAGTTTAGTTCTGTGAAAACAGCAAGCTAGAGGAGTTATTGGTTCAAATTCCATTCTTGGGAGATAAGAAGGGAGTAGAAGAAAGCCCTAGCTCTGATTTGGATTCATAAAATGTGCTTTTCTTCCAAACAGAAACTTTAAAGGAAAAGGTACACATTTGGTATATTGCTCAGGTACAGGAAGCTCTTGTATTTCAAATCTTACGAAGCTAGAAATTCTGACATAATGAGACCTTGTGGAAAAGCTTTATCTCACAAGATTATTAAAAACCAAAAAACACCTTTCAGTCTGTGACCTAATTGTAGTCAGTACTGGGATTTTCAATCATAAGATCCTAGAGGCCTGCAATCATAACTATTCATTTGCTTGGTGTCATACCATGTTCATAGGGATACTTTAGTAAATGCTAGTAGTGATTGAAAACAAAAAGCAAGATTTCTCCAAATTTTAAGCAGACTTGGGATCATGCTAAACATGTAAATTCCCATCCTGAATGATTTAGTTTGGCTATAGGGCAGAAGGGAATTTTGATTACACAATGAATTGCTGATTATCTACATGTCACTTTAGGTTAAAGGCTGCTGCATTTTTTCTACATTACTATTGCTTTCTTAACTGTGTTTGCTTCATACAGCACCCTGTCATTATCATTCAGTTTCAAAAATAGAGGGGGCTGCGGTCTTTATTCAAATGACAGAACTGCTTTTCCCATTGAGTTGGCAAGTAATGATGTTCAAATGCATGATTGTGTCTTGTGCTCTTTTCCTCACCCAGGTTTGAAGTTCCATGTTATAAAAGAATGAAAGAGCTCAAGCCTATTTTCTTGATTTTTCTTCTGTCTTATATAGCATTTGCATGACAGTAGACTGTGATTCTACATTCTTTTCTATTGCAAACACTGTGCAGCTGTTGTAAATATTAGGTCTATTCTATTGCACAAACATGTTCTTAAGTAGGCACCATCAAGTTCCAGCTGGTACCATTGACTTTAAAGCACTCAATCACTTTACCCCCTCCTACCTCACCTCACTACTCTCCTATTGCAACCCAGTCTGCACACTTCACTCCTCTAATGCCAACCTACTCAATGTACCTCCATCTCATCTATCTCGCCGCCAACCTCTTACCTGTGTCCTGCCTCTGGCCTGGAATGCCCTCCCTTTTCATATCTGACAGACAACTGCTCTCCCCAACTATAAAGCCTTATTGAAGACACACCTGTTCCAAGAGGCCTTCCCTCACTAAACCCTCATGTCCTCTTTTCCTACTCCCTTCTACGTTGCCCTGACTTGCTCCCTTTAGTCACTGCCACTCACCCCTAAGCCCCACAGAACTTATGTACATATCCATTATTTATTTATATTAATGTCTGTCTCCTCATCTAGACCATAAGCTTGTTGTGGGCTGGGAATGTGTTTGTTATATTGTTGTGTTGTACTCTCCCAAGCGCTTATTATAGTACCCTGCACACACTAAGTGCTCAATAAATCTGATTGGTGGTCATGTGACCAACTCTTTCATTAAATAACCACCAATTTATTCATTTGACCAATCCAAAGCTGGCCCTAGAAGCAATTTTTGCTCATTATCATTGGTCATGGTTCTTTTTCTTCAGGAGGGAAAAATGCAGCCTGTGGCAAATGTGATGAATTGAGATTAAGGTTATGGGATAGTGATCCAATCAATCACTGGTATTTATTGCATGCCTTTTAGGTGCAGAGCACTGTAATAAGCATTTGGAAGAACAAAATAGAGTTACAAGGCATGACATTACCCTCATGCAGTTTATAGTCAAACAGGGAGACAGACACTAAAATGAATTAAAGGTAAGAAGAAGCAATAGAGTGCATGTAATTAAGTTCTTTGTGGGATGTAAGTACCAAGTGCTTAAATGATGCCAATCTGAAGTGATAGTTGAGGATAGTTGGTGGTCGGGGGGAGGTGAGATGACCTGTAAAGTCCTCCTGGAGAAGATGTGATTTCAGAAATGTCTGTGCAACAACCTCATCTGTCTTGCACCCAGTGAATGCTAAAAAATTGTTATTACTACTATTAGCCTTAATATAAGGTGATCAGATTTGTGGGAACTGCAGTTAGAATGCAGAGTCAAACTTGGAAGTAGAACTAATGCCCTATTCTAGGGGATGTTTATGAATGAGAATTCTATGATATAATAATAGAATATTGAAATAAAATACAAATAATGAAATGTGCTTGACAGTGTAAAGACAAAACCCCAAATTTCAAGTAGGATAAAGTTAATGCTCATGTCCCTGAACTCCCTGCCCTCTTTCCTTCTCTTCTTCCCACCCCTTTTGAAACTCTCAAATCATCACCTGATTAGATTTAAATTAAATGGTCAAAAATGTTTAAAATAACATCTTTCTCAAGCATAATATATACTCATTCCCTTCATATTGTAACCTCCTTTATGCAAGAGAATAGTGCCTTCTTATTTTATTGAAAACTCCTAAGTGCCTAGTACAGTGCTCTACACACAGTAGGCACTGAATAAATGATGATGATGAGGAAGAATCAACAGTCCACTATGGACATCCACAGAAATGTATAATAAATTAAAATAAATGCCAAGAACAAAGAAATTTAATAGGCATAGCTACAACAATATTCAAAGAACACAAAAAACAAACCTACTGTGGGCAAATCTCAAATAAAAGGAAATAATCTCATTTTAACTCACATTTTTTTTTTGTAATTCCTTGGAACTAGACCAAGTAAGATTCAGGGGATGGTATAAACTGATATAAAGTAAATCAGACTGATCTTTTCAACAGGAAGCACATGTTGTGCCACCCTAGGTAGCATGTTTTTCCTCTAGCAGTTATTTTATTCATCACACCAGGAGTGGGTTTTAGGACATTGCAAAATTTGAGACCAAGGTACTTGAAATGTATTATTGTTGCTAAGATTGCTTTAAGGGTGGATGTCTAGAGCTGGGATTTTTTTCTGTTCATATTCTATTCATTGCAGAAAGGGTTTGTTCAGCTGAACAGCTGGTCGTAGGGAGACAAAGTGAATTGAACTATTTTGGACTTTTGCACATGGCTGATGTTATGTATTTGAAATGATTAAGGGCTCGATGCCTGTCTGGCAGATTTTGCTCTACAAAATGTTAATTAGACAAAATCCTTCAAGATAATCCGGCGCAGTGGAAAGAGCACGGGCTTTGGAGTCAGGGCTCATGAGTTCGAATCCCAGCTCTGCCACTTGTCAGCTGTGTGACTGTGGGCAAGTCACTTCACTTCTCTGTGCCTCAGTTCCCTCATCTGTAAAATGGGGATTAAGACTGTGAGCCCCACGTGGGACAACCTGATGCCCCTGTATCTCCCCCAGCGCTTAGAACAGTGCTCTGCACATAGTAAGCGCTTAACAAATACCAACATTATTATTATTATTAGTGGAAAGTGTATGGGCCCAGGAGTCAGAGGACTCGGGCTATAATCCTGGCTCTGCCAATTGGTTGTTTTCTGAACTTGGGCCAGTTATTTAATTTACCTGGGCCTCAGTTTCCTCACCTGTAAAATGGGGATTCAATGTGGGTTCTCCCTCCTACTTTGACTGTGAGCCCCATGTGGGTCAGGGACTCTGTCCAACCTTATTAACTTGTATCTACCCCAGATCTTAGAATGGTGCTTGACACACAGTAAGCGCTTAACAAATAATAATAGTAACCTCCTGGCAGGTTCTTTGCAAAGTTTGAAATACTAGCTTGTCCAATCTGGTGAGCAGGGGGTGGTGCCAGGGAAGGGGGAAGCGGGACTTTCCGTGAAGCTCGGGAGGAAGGAACCCAGGCTGACTGTTGGCGTGTATGCATTTCTCTCCGTGGTGCTAGTTCATTTTCCTGGCCTGATCCCTGCAGTGAGGGATGCGGGGGGAGGAGAGAGCTGCTGCTGCTGCCTCCCTGCTACACTCGGGCAGAGGAGTTGAAACAAGAAGACTTGTGTTTGTTTTCCTTTAATATATATTTGAAAAAAGACCAAAAAAATAAAATCCCCCAGGCCAGCAGCTGCCCAAGGCAGGGATGACCACCCCAAACCAGGAAGTGCTGTGGCCACTGCCTGGCCCAGCAAGGCTGTGCCTGATAGGCGGGTATCAGGCCATGTCAGACTGCATTATATGACTGGTTGGAGGTGGTACTATGTTGGACCATAGACATAAGACAGCACCATAAGTTAACTAAATGCCTCTTATGCAAATTGCACCCTTGTCACAGACTCCACCACATAAAGCAGGATCCAAGTTTGGTTTGAAAAACTGCACCAGCCACAAAATCGATCACTTTTCCATCATCTGACCACCCTGGAATCTTTCTTAGTGAAGCCAACTCTAACACTTCTTTTCTTTGGAATGTCCAAGCCACTAATAAAAATACCCTACTCTTTGTCACAAAACATTTTTAACACTTTGCATTGCTGCAGCTTCTTCAGTTAGTGTTTTTAATGCTACTGGACTAATTGTGTGCAAGTAAAAAGGTCATTTTATTTTAGGAAAGAATCTATTTTGAACTGCTCACATTATTATGGCCATCAAATTTTACTATACAGTATCCCAGAGATTTCTTGAACTTGACAACAACCAATGCCCCTAAGTCTCTTAGTTCTTCTCCTTCTCATTTTTTTTTTCCATGGCATTTGTTAAGTGCTTACTATGTCCAGGCAGTGCTTAGAACTGTTCTTGGCACATAGTAAGCGCTTAACAAATACCATTATTAAAAAAAGCATGGGCTTGTGAGTCAGAGGTCATGGGTTCTAATCCTGGCTCCGCCACTTGTCAGCTGTGTAACTTTGGGCAAGTCACTCTGTGCCTCAGTTACCTCAGTTGTAAAATGGGAACTACGACTGTGAGCCCCATGTGGGATAACCTGATTATCTTGTATCTACCCTAGTGCTTAGACCAGTGCTTGCCACATAGTAAGCATTTAACAAATACCCATTATTATTATTATTATTACTAAGTGCTGAGATAGGTACAAGCTAATCAGGTTGCCCCCTCCTACCACTCCCTCCCTCTTTGGACCTCGATTCAACTCTTAACTACCACCCCAGCTCCTTGCTACCATTCCTGTACAAATTGCTTGAATGGGTGCTCTACTTTCTTCATCATCTACCTCTTCTGTTTCAGTTCCCTGATTAGCCCTCTCCAAAGTAGTTTTCACCTTATTCACTCCATTGAGAATTACCAATGACCTCCTACTCACCAAACCTTCATCGCACTTCTTACCTGCTTTCAACACTGTGGACCCCTCCCTTCTTCTGGAAATGCTATCTTACCTTTTTTTTTCCCCTCACAATTATCATCTGCTTCTCCTTTCACCTCTGGATGATCCTTCTCTGTGTCCTTTACCAGCTCTTCCTCCACCTTCTAACTGTTGTAATCCTTTAAGGTCCTCTTCTGGGTCCCCCTCTCTTCTTAATTTATACTCACTCCCTTAATGAGCTCACCCATGTCCATGGCATCAACTAGTCCCTCTGTGTGGATGACGTCCAGATTTACCTCTCGTATTTGTGAGGAGGGAGGGCATTCCAGGACAGCAGTAGGACGTGGGCCAGGGTCGGCGGCAGAACATGTCTAAAACTGAGTTCCTTATCTTCCCTCCCAAGCCCTGTCCTCTTCCTGACTTCCCTGTCATTGTGGATGGTACGACCATCCTTCCCGTCTCACAGGCCTGCAATCTTGGTGTCATCCTTGACTCAGCTCTCTCATTCACCCCACACATCCAATCCGTTACCAACACCTGCCGGTCTCACCTTCACAATATTGCCAAGATCTGCCCTTTCCTCTCCATCCAAACTGCTACTGCGCTGGTACAAGCTCTCATAATATCCCTACCGGATGATTGTGTCAGCCTTCTCTCTGACCTCCCTTCCTCCTGTCTCTCCCCACTCCAGTCTATTCTTCATTCCGTTGCCTGGATTATCTTCCTACAGAAATGCTCTCGGCATGTCACTCCCCTCCTCAAAAGCCTCCAGTGGTTGTCTATCAAGCCCCGCATGAAAAGAAAACTCCTCACTCTTGGCTTCAAAGCTCTCCATCACCTTAATAATGTTGGTATTTGTTAAGCGCTTACTATGTGCCGAGCACTGTTCTAAGCGCTGGGGTAGACATAGGGGAATCAGGTTGTCCCACGTGGGGCTCACAGTCTTAATCCCCGTTTTACAGATGAGGGAACTGAGGCACGGAGAAGTTAAGTGACTTGCCCACAGTCACACAGCCGACAAGTGGCAGAGCTGGGATTCGAACTCATGAGCCCTGACTCCAAAGCCCGTGCTCTTTCCACTGAGCCACGCTGCTTCTCCCAAGCAGCTCTTCACCTTGGCTCTTCACCTTGCCCCCTCCTACCTCACCTCCCTTCTCTCTTTCTACTGCCCACCCTATACATTCCGCTCTTTCATTCATTCATTCAATCAATAATATTTATTGAGCACTTACTATGTGCAGAGCACTGTACTAAGCGCTTGGAATGTACAATTCGGTAACAGATAGAGACAATCCCTGCCCATTGATGGGCTTACAGTCGAATCGGGGGAGACAGACAAAAACAACAGCAATAAATAAAATCAAGGGCATGTACATCTCATTAATAAAATAAGGTAATAAAAATATATACAAATGAACAAACGAGCACAGTGTTGAGGGGAGGGGAAGGGAGGGGGAGGAGCAGAGGGAAGCAGGGGAAAGAGGGCTTAGCTGAGGGGAGGTGAAGGGGGGGCAGAGAGGCAGCAGAGGGAGCAGAAGGAAAAGGGGAAGCTCACTCTGGGAAGGCCTCTTGGAGGAAGTGAGCTCTCAGTAGGGCGTTGAAGAGGGGAAGAGAGTTAGATTGGCAGAGGTGAGGAGGGAGGGCGTTCCAGAACAGCAGGAAGAGGTGGGCCCGTGGTCGACGGCGTGATAAGCGAGAACAGGGGACGGTGAGGAGGTGGGCGGCAGAGGAGTGGAGTCTATGGGGTGGGCAGTAGAAAGAGAGAAGGGAGGAGAGGTAGGAGGGGGCAAGGTGATGGAGAGCCTTGAAGACTAGAGTGAGAAGTTTTTGTTCCGTGCGGAGGTTGATAGGCAACCACTGGAGGTTTTTAAGAAGGGGAGTGACATGCCCAGAGTGTTTCTGCAGGAAGATGAGTCGGGCAGCAGAATGAAGAATAGACTGGAGAGGGCAGAGACAGGAGGAAAGGACATCAGAGAGAAGGCTGACACAATAATCCAGCCGGGATATTATGAGAGCCTGTACCAGTAAAATAGCCGTTTGGGTGGAGAGGAAAGGGCGGATCTTGGCAATATTATAAAGGTGAGACCGACAGGTCTTGGTGACGGATTGGATGTGTGGGGTGAATGAGAGCGCTGAGTCAAGGATGACACCAAGGTTGCGGGCTTGAGAGAAGGGAAGGATGGTCATACCATCTACAGTGATAGGGAAGTCAGGAAGAGGACAGGGCTTGGGAGGGAAGATAAGGAGCTCAGTCTTGGACACGTTGAGTTTTATGTGGCGGGCAGACATCCAGGTAAAGACGGCCTGCAGGAGGAGATACGAGCCTGAAGGGAGGGGGAGAGGATGGGGCAGAGATGTAGATTTGTGTGTCATCTGCATAGAGATGGTAGTTGAAGCCATGGGAGCGAATGAGTTCAGCAAAGGAGTGAGTGTAGATGGAGAACAGAAGAGGGCCAAGAACTGACCCTTGAGGAACTCCTACAGTTAGAGGATGGAAGGGGGAGGGAGCCTGTGAAGGAGACCAAGATTGACCAGCCAGAGAGAGAAGAGGAGAACCAGGAGAGGACGGAGTCTGTGAAGCCAAGGTGAGATAAGGTGTGGAGGAGAAGGGGATGGTCTACAGTGTCAAAGGCAGCTGAGAGGTCAAGGAGGAATAGGATAGAGGAGGAGCCATTGGATTTGTCAAGAAGGAGGTCATGGGTGACCTTAGAGAGAGCAGTCTCGGTAGAGTGGAGGGGACGGAAGCCAGATTGGAGGGGTTCCAGGACAGAATTGGAGTTAATGAATTCTAGGCAGCGGGTGTAGACAACTCGTTCTAGGAGCTTGGAAAGGAAGGGTAGTAGGGAGATAGGGCGATAACTGGAAGGGGAAGTGGGGTCGAGAGAGTGATTTTTTAGGATGGGGGAGAGATGGGCATGTTTGAAGGCAGAAGAGAAGAAGCCATTGGAGAGTGAGCGGTTAAAGATAGAAGTTAAGGAGGGAAGGAGGGAAGGGGTGATGGTTTTTATAAGGTGAGCGGGAATGGGGTCCAAAGCACAGGTGGAGGGGTTGGCACTTGCGAGGAGGGAGGAGATCTCCTCTGAAGATACTGCAGGGAAAGATGGGAAAGTAGGGGAGAGGGTTGTGAGGGGGGAGCAGGCAGAGGTGGGAGGGGTGACTTTGGGGAGCTCAGACCTGATTGTGTTAATTTTCATGATGAAGTAGGTGGCCAGATCGTTGGGGGTGAGGGATAGGGGAGGGGGAGGAACAGGGGACCTGAGGAGAAAATTAAAGGTCCAGAACAATTGGCGGGGGTGACGGGCAAGGGTGTCAATGAGGGAAGAAAAGTAGTTTTGCCTGGTGGAGGAGAGGGCAGAGTTAAGGCAGGAAGGGATACATTTGAAATGGATAAGGTTGGCTTTGTACTTGGACCTTCGCCAGCAGCGCTCAGCAGCTCGAGCATAAGAGCGTAGGAGGCAGACAGAGGCAGTGACCCGGGGCTGTGGGTTAGTGGAGCGAGAGTGGCGGAAGGAAAGGGAGGCGAGTGAGTTGAGATGAGTAGAGAGGGTGGAGTTGAGAGCGGTAACCTGATCATCGAGAGTGGGAAGAGAGGATAGGGAGGCAAGATGGGGAGAGATGCTTTTGGAGAGATGGATGGGATCAAGAGAGCAGAGGTCTCTGTGGGGGGAAATACAGATTTGCAGGGGGAGAGAGTGTGAGAGAGGAGGCAGGTGAGAAGGTTATGGTCTGAGAGAGGGATTTCAGAGTTAGTGAGGGAGGAGATAGTGCAGCGGTAGGAGATGACAAGATCGAGGGTGTGACTAAGTTGGTGAGTGGGCGAGGTGTGGTGGAGCAGGAGGTTGGCAGAGTCAAGGAGCGATAGCAGGCGGGCAGCAGAGGAGTCACTGGGTACATCCATGTGGATGTTGAAGTCTTCGAGGCCGCTCACCTCTTCACTGTCCCCCGTTCACGCCTATCCTGCCGTCAACCCCTGGCCATGTCCTACTGCTGTCCTGGAATGCCCTCCCTCCTCACCTCCGCCAAACTAACTCTCTTCCCCTCTTCAAAGCCCTACTGAGAGCTCACCTCCTCCAAGAGGCCTTCCCAGACTGAGGCCCCCTTTCCCTCTTCTCCCCCTCCACCCTCTGCTCTTCCCCCTTCCCCCTTCCCCCAGCTGAGCCCCCTTTCCCTCTGCTCCCCATCCCCTCACCCCCACCCTCTGCTCCTCCCCCTTCCCCCTTCCCCTCCCCTCAGCACTGTGCTCATTTGTAGATATTATTACACTATTTATTTGGTTAATGAGGTGTACATCCCCTTGATTCTGTGTATCTTGATTATTTTGTCTTGTTTTTGTTTTGTTCTGTTTTGCTCCGCTGTCTCCCTCGATTTGACTGTGAACCCGTCAGTGAGCAGGGATTTTCTCTATCTGTGTCCATATTGTACAATCCAAGCGCTTAGTACAGTGCTCTGCACATAGTAAGCGCTCAATAAATACTATTGAATGAATGACAGGCACGAACGAGGGCCGTGAGGGGGTGAGCGGCAGAGGAGTGGAGTGTATGGGGTGGGCAGTAGAAGGAGAGAAGGGAGGTGAAGTAGGAAGGGGCAAGGTGATGGAGAGCTTTGAAGCCAAGATTGAGAAGTTTTTGTTTCATGCGAAGGTTGATAGGCAACCACTGGAGGTTTTTGAGGAGGGGAGTGACATGCCCAGAGCGTTTCTGTAGGAAGATAATCCAGGCAGCGGAATGAAGAATAGACTGGAGTGGGGAGAGACAGGAGGAAAGAACATCAGAGAGGAGGCTGACACAATCATCCAGTCGGGATATTATGAGAGCTTGTACCAGCAAGGTAGCAGTTTGGATGGAGAGGAAGAGGCAGATCTTGGCGATAATGTGAAAGTGAGATCGACAGGTGTTGGTGACAGATTGGATGTGTGGGGTGAATGAGAGAGCTGAGTCAAGGCTCAGTCCACTCTTTCAACATCCACAATATTTCCAGCATTGGCCTCTTCCTCTCCATCAAAACTATCACCAAGTTGCTATAGGCAAATTTCATATCAATCAATGATATTTATTGGGTGCTTGCTGTGTGAAGAGCACTGTGCTGGAAGCTTGGTAGAGAATGTAGTAGATTTGGAGGATGCCCTGCTTACAAGGAGCTTAGAGTCTAAAAGACTGTACGCTGACTTAACTACTATGTCAGCCTCCTCACTGATCTCCCTCCATCCAGTGTCTCTATTCATATTTCACTCTGTTTCCCAGATTATTTTTCTAAAATTTCATTCTGCATACTTCTCCAAGTAATGTTGGTATTTGTTAAGCGCTTACTATGTGCCGAGCACTGTTCTAAGCGCTGGGGTAGACATAGGGGAATCAGGTCGTCCCACGTGGGGCTCACAGTCTTAATCCCCATTTTACAGATGAGGGAACTGAGGCACAGAGAAGTTAAGTGACTCGCCCTCGGTCACACAGCCGACAAGTGGCAGAGCTGGGATTCGAACTCATGAGCCCTGACTCCAAAGCCCGTGCTCTTTCCACTGAGCCACGCTGCTCCTCATAAGTACAAGTACAACCCAACACACACACACAGCTCCTCTACTGCCAACCTGTACACTGTTACTCAATCTTTTCTGACTCACTGCTGCCCCCTCTCCCATCCTGCAACTTCCTCCTTTTTCATATATGACAGACCACCACTCTCCCCACCCTCAGAACCATATTAAAATCACATCTCCCCCAAAAGGCATTCCCTAAGTCCTCATTTCCCCTACTCCCTCTCTCTTCAGCATCACCTATACACTTGGATTTCTACTCCACTTAATATTCACCTCACCCCTCTCCCCTATGCCTCCTTCCAGCACTGATGTACATATTCATAATTTATTTTGTCCATCTCTAGACTGCAAAGCTTCTTGTGGGTAGATAAAATGTCTACCAGCTCTGTGCTGTTGTTTTCTCCCAAGCACTTGGTGCAATGCTTTGCACACAGTAAGTGCTCAATAAATACCATTGATAGATTGATTCTCTCCACTAAGAAGCCTCCAGTGGTTGCCCATGCACATCAAGCAGAAGCTTCTGACAGTTGGCTTTAAGGAACTTAATCAGCTTCTCCTTCCTAATTATCCACTCCCTTCACCCATCACACCCCAGCTGCACTCTTGGTTCCTCAGGCTAAGCTACTCACTGTGTAGCTCACTGCTCTCCTGTCTTCCACAACCAACCACTTGTTTGTGCCCTCTTCCTGTCTGAAACCCCCTCTCTCTTCATATCCAACAGACTACAGTTTTCCCCCATTTTCATTGCCTTTATAAAATCATATCTTCTCCAAGAAGTCATCCTGATTAATTTCTAATCTCCCCACTTTATATGCCCCACTTTATTTATTTGTTATTTTGATGCTATTGATTGATGCCTATTTACTTGTTTTGTTGTCTGTCTCCCCCTTGTAGACTGTGAGGCTGTTGTTGGGAAAGGATTGTCTCTGTTGCCAAATTGTACTTTCCAAGTGTTTAGTACAGTACAGTACATAGCGCTCAATAAATGCGATTGAATGGATGAATGAATGAATTTGCCAAGTTAGCACTCACTGCCTAAGCACTCAAGTACTCACAAACTCCCTTAGCACTTTTGAACATATTTCATATATTACTTTCTCCTACCTATAATTCACTTCAGTGTCAGTCTCCTCATGCTAGATTGTAAGCCCCTTGAGGACAATAATCTTGTCTATTAATTCTACTCTGCAAAATATTTTTTTGCACCCAGGCCCTAATAAATGCAATTGATTTCTTTAACAGTGAAGACAGAGCCATGGGAGTTCTGCTACTTTATTTACAGTCCACATCAAATAGCAAAGAATTCAGGGCCTCATGTCTAATATGGGCAGCCCATCTAACACTAATCAAATCTACCCAAGAGCAATGTTTATATCTAGAAAATTTATTGAAGTCCACTTGTGGCACCACTGAAATCACTTTTCATGTTATCACCACACAACAAAAGTACTTGGACCGTGATCATTTTTTGCCAGAATATCAGTCAAATGCTTTACAGTTATGCCTGAAGTGCTGCCTGGCAGTGACTGAAAGTTGAACATTTTTACCTGAACACCACGGGTTTATTTTTTTCTTTTACTGCCTTTGATCTGATGAATTGTTAAACAGTGTCATGCTTGAGATTCCTGCAGTTGCTTCAGTTTAGTCTCTATTGCACCAATACTTTGCTGGAAAGAAAATGCTTGTAGTAATTTGGACTCCAAGTAATGCAAGGGAAAGCTGTAACTGTTCATAGGGGTCATGGTAGGCCAACAATACTTCAATTAGAGCAATATCCAAGTCTCTTGACCCACACTCAGATGTGGAAAGAGCACGGGCTTGGGAATCAGAGGTCATGGGTTCTAATCCCAGCTCCCCACTTGTCAGCCGTGTGACTTTGGGCAAGTCACTTAACTTCTCTATGCCTCAGTTGTCTCATCTGTAAAATGGAGATTAAAACTGTGAGCACCACGTGGGACAACCTGATTACCTTATATCTACCCCAGCACTTAGAACAGTTCTTGGCACATAGTAAGTGCTTAACAAGATACTAAGCACTTAGTACAGTGCTCTGCACACAGTAGGCACTCAGTAAACACGATTGAATGAATGAATGAAAATAACATGTGACAGTGATGCTGAAATAAACTCTATACTTAGCATATTCATGTTTGCTTGAACTCAAGGGTTTTATAATTAATAATAGTGGTACTTGTTAAGTGCTTATTATGAGCCAGGCACTGTTCTAAGTGCTGAAGTAGAGTCAAGTTAGTCAAGTTGGACATGGTCCCTGTCCCACATAGGGCTCACACTCTTAATCCCCATTTTACAGATGAGGTAACTGAGGCCCAGACAAGTGAAGTGACTTGCCTAAGATCACACAGCAGACAAGTGGCGGAGCTGGGATTAGAACCCATGACCTTCTGACTCCCAGGCCCATGCTGTATCTACTATGGTATGCTGCTTCTCACTGATGTCATTTGCCCTAAAGTGTGCAGCAAAATAGGTTTTTTTATTTTGGGGACTGGCCCTTTGAAATCCAAAATTTTCCTCACCAAACCTTAAGTATCAAAGCCTCCAAGCTGTATGTGGAAGCCAAGCCAATCCTAGAAAACTGCCACAAAATGGCTTGCTATGTGAGCCAAATCTTTGAAATGAAGGCATTTTGCTTCTCTCTGGCCTGTTTTCCCCATTTCACTCTTTCTACCAATGAATTGCAAGCAACAAATATTTGAGAAGAAATTGAGAAATTAGAGAAGCAGTGTGGCTTAGTGGATAGAGCATGGGCCTGGGAGTCAGAAGGACCTGGGTTCTAATCCCAGCTCTGCCACTTGTCTGCTGTGTGACCTTGGGCAAGTCACTTCACTTCTCTGGGCCTCAGTTACCTCATTTGTAAAATGGGGATTAAGATTGTGAACCCCATGTGGGACTGGCACTGTGTCCATCCTGATTATCTTGTGTCTACTCCAGTGTTTAGAACAGTGCCTGGCATATAGTAAGCGCTTAAATACTGTTAAAAAAATTTTTTTTCAAAGGTTGGGTTTTGGTTGTGTTCTCTCCTGGTTAAATCTTCTGCAAAACTTGGTTGTATCAAGTGTTAAGAGCTACCATCAGATGCAATTTATCAGACATTAAAGAGTATCTTGTCTTATTATGGCAAGTCATCTCTAACCCAAAACGAAGCCAAGGACACATCTCTCCCAGAACACCGCCCCCCCTTCTGCAATCGTTCTGGTAGTGTATCCATAGAGTTTCCTTGGTAAAAATACGGATGTGCTTTACCATCGCCTCCTTCCGTGCAGTAAACTTGAGTCCCCACCCTCAACTCTGTCTCATGCTGCTGCTGCCCAGCACAGGTGAGTTTTGACTTGTAGCAGATTGCTTTCCACTGGCTAGCTACTGCCTGAGCTAGGAATGGAATGGGTATGCCTCTGCTTGACTCTCCTTCCCATAGTCGAGACTGGTAGAGTCCTGGAAACTCTCCAAGTGTGACCCTGAGAGGGGATTAAAGAGTATAGAAGACTCAAGTAGTGATTGAATTCTATTTCAAGTACTTCTAATACCACAAATAAAAGAATGGTAACTTTCCTCAGGTCTTAGATTGCTACAAGTATTCCATTAGTATTTATTGAGCATCTACTTGGTGCAAAGCTTATGGAATATGGAAAGTACAGAATAATCAAAGGTTTCCTGATTATGAAGAGCTTACACTTCAGTGGGAAAGAACAACATGAAAATATTTACAGGCATAGTAAGAAAAATAATTGAATATGTAACAGAACTAACATTTATAAACAATGAACAATCATATAAAAGTGTGTTTTTTCTGCTTTAATACTAAATCTGTGGTTGCATGCTATATTTCCATAATGAAAATGAATGAAGCATTTAAGCCTCTTGAAGCAAAAATGTGCTTTGTTGCAAAAACAAATGATTAGGCTAGTAACCTAATAATGTATTTTCTGAAGTGAGCCTACAGTTTAAGCACTGCTTGAACCTGAGTGCGGCACATAATATTGATGGTAAAAAGTGGACAGAAACCCAGCAGTGTCTGTTGCTGCAAGGGGCCCATGGATTCACACACCCCAAACCCCAAAAGGCTGTTCTGTGACATCTTCTGCTGCTAACAGGGGCACCAGGAAAGTGAGTTTTGATGACTCAAGGTCAGCCATCACCAGTAATGGAAAACCAACTCAAGCACTTGGAGTGGGTGAGGGGATGCTACCTTCCCTGCCCTAAACAAATGTCTTGAAACCTCAAAATGCCACTTGATACTTGTCTCCAAAAAAGCCTCCTGGAGGAGGTGAGTCTTCAAAAAGGGTTGAAGATGAGGTTTATTGTAGTCTAGCTGATTTGAAAGGAGGAAGGAGCTTGAGGAAGGACGTGGGAGAGGCATTATGAGAAGGTGATCTTGGGAGAAAAGAGTACAAACTTGTGTAGTAGGATACGAGAGGGTGTAGATAAGAGGAAGAAAGTTGACTGAATGCCTTAAAGTCAGTGGTTAGGGGTTTCTGATTGGAGATTTTAGGAGTGGTGAGATATTTGCAAAATTAAGTTTTAGAAAGATGCTCTGAGCAACAGAATGAGTTATGCACTTGAAAAGGGAGAGGCTGGCACCAGGGAGGCCAGTGAGGAGGCTGACATAGTAGTTAAGATGGCCATTTGGATGGACAGGAAGGGGCTGATCTACTAAATGTTGAAGAGGAAAAACTGACAGTTTTTGACAACAGACTGGATATGGAGAATAAATGAAAGGTAGTAATTAAGGATAATGTCAAGATCATGGGCTTCAAAAACAGGGAGGATGAGATGGGATTGTCAACTGGGTTTGGAAAGCTAAGTGGAGGAGTGGATTTGGAGGGAAGATCAGGAGTTTAATTTTGGACATATTGAGCTTGAAGTGCCAGTGGAACATCCTGTAAGCAAGATAAAATGAGAGATTGCAGAGAATGAAAGAGGTCAGGGTTAGCGAGGTAGATTTGAGAGTCCCTTGAGGTTGTGCTCCTCAAGGGAGGGATTGTGAAGTGAGAAGAGAGGGGGACCCAGAACAGAATCTTGAGTTCAGTTGGCTTTGGGCTGTATTTTGGGGGAGGGAGCACCTGGTGCCTGATTCTATGTTCCAAATTCCCAGTCTTCTCCAGTGTGCAGAGGGGAGCTGTGCCAGGGAGCACATCTCAGTGTCCAAACGTCTAAACCACCTTGATTTCTCCTCCCCCTAACCTAAAGAGAGCAATGGTAATTGTGCCAGAAGTCCAGTTTGGGCAAAAATTCTTACTCGATCATGTGACCAGCCATGTCCCCATCCAGCTCACTGGGTGGGTCACCAGTCACCACCTTGACTACCTGCTGGACCAGGTCTACCACCTCGGCCACAGGCACACAGCAACATAGGGAAGAGGCCTCAGAAAGTCACAACCCACCTGCCCCCCAGAAAGCCCAATTCATTTAACCCTAATTCATCCCCTTCAGCCCTCCATCCTCCTAGGGTTTGAAATCCCCCCTGCTCCCAAGGTTGACTTGAAGAAAAGAAATGTGGAGGGCAGAGGCATGAAACCAGCCTTAGAGGGAAAGTCCCAAGGAACCATAGTTTCCATTAAAAGGATTGCAAGACACCTCCATGTTGTTGATCCTGATTTACTGTCACCAAGATTTAGGGTCTGGGGCTGGGGAGAGGGGCAGGGTCTAATAACTTCCCCCTATTGGTAATCTGTTTGTGTCTCTCTTTCCACCTAGACTGTAAGCTTCTTGAGGTCAGGGATCAGGTCTCTTAACTCTACTGAACTCTCCCAAATGCTTAGGACAGTGTTCTACAGATGGTAAGTGCTCAATATATGCAATTGATTGATTGATGGGGGTAAGACCAAGAAGAGGAGACAGGAAAATCCTTTTTTGAGAGAGTGCTTCAAGAAAGAGGAAAATCAGGAAAGAACATGTTGGTAAAACCCACATTTCCAGGATGACAGAGTACAAGAAGCAATTCTAAGATCTCTAAACTGTTCCAGTAGACCAACAAAAGACTGTACTGTGAAGTTCGAGATCCAAGGGGTTTTATTATAGTAAGCTGCCCATGGTGGCCACTCAGTAAATATGATCGAATGATATGAATCTCCTCTACCCCATCACTGAGTGGAGATTTCACAAAGATCAAGGTACCAAGAGCTCATTTCAAAACAGAGATCAACCTTGTATGTGACAAATGCATTAGCTCATCAAGGAGCTATTCTACTTGCACATAACACTGAAATGAATGTCATTCATGGATCAGTCTTTTCAGCCACACTTGCCTGCGTGGAGAGTCTCTCACCACAATAATAATAATAATAATGTTGGTATTTGTTAAGCGTTTATTATGTGCAGAGCACTGTTCTAAGCGCTGGGGTAGACACAGGGGAATCAGGTTGTCCCACGTGGGGCTCACAGTCTTCATCCCCATTTTACAGATGAGGTAGCTGAGGCCCAGAGAAGTGAAGTGACTTAATTGGCTTCAATTTTGAAATGTAAGACGGGAAAACTTTAGGTAGGGTACAGTGGAATGTCAGCCAATTTAGGGAAATGGTTGATTTAATGCAACCCTTTACATTCTTTGTATTCTATTATGCAAGACATATCTTAATTAGTTTCTAGTTTATATTTTAAAAATCTAATTAATGTTACAGAGCTCAAAGAAAATCAGTTGTATATATATGGCCATCGCCCCTGTGGGTGACTTGCTGACTAATGATGGTGATAAAGTCCACAGGGTAAAGGATGGATTAATGATGCATTCCCTGATTATCTCCATAGAAACCCCTTGGGTGAAATGACCGCTATCAAAACAAGTTGGAATTTTTTTGCCAACTATGAATTTTGTAAAGTTTACTGTAATTGTGGATAAAAACATAAAGACAATATAGAAAAAAATCTAGAGTGTCCATTACTGATACTGGGCTTCTCAATGGCCACATCGAAGGATGTGGAATTTTGTGTAGAATAAGATTACAAGAAATATTGTTTTGTTCAACTGCTGTGTGGAGTGGAAGTTGATAAATCCAGTGTTGTAAATCTAATTGTCAAAGGTTGATGCCTGTTAACTTGTTTTGATGTCTGTCACCCCCGTTCTAGACCATAAGCCCAGTGTGGGCAGGGATTGTCTCTCTTTATTACCGAATTGTACTTTTCAATTGCTTAGTACAATGCTCTGCAGACAGTAAGCACTCAATAAATATGATTGACTGAATGAATGAAAGATTTGTGTCAGACTGTCATAATTGAATTGCTCTCCAATTGTGACTCTCGAGTGCTTTATCAAACATCTACCATGAGTTTTTCAAATCTCCCTCATTAAGAGAGTTACTGAGCTCTATTCCAGAACATACTTAAAGAGTATGAAAGCTCTGACCTAGTTACAGATGTCTGCGAACAGTGGACAGGTGACCTTAGGATGTAAAGTTGGAGTCAACTAGGGGGTACACTCAGCCTGATAAGTACCACTGGAACTTTAAACATGAGAAGGAAAGTGAGAACTAGTGCCAAACATTTAATGCCTCTGACAGATTCTTTTCCTGCAACCATGATTGTGATTCAGGATTATTTAACTGTTTCATTTATGTCTCTGCAAGAAGAAACAGTGTGGCCTAATGGATCGAGCACAGACCTGGGAGTCAGAGGACCTCGGTTCTAATCCCAGCTCTGCCACTTGTCTGCTGTGTGGCATGGGATGAGTCATTTAACTTCTCTGTGACTCAGATACCTCATCTATAAAATGGGGATTAAATCCTGTGATTTAAACTGTGAGTCCCATGTGGAATGTGTCCAACCTAATTATCTTGAATCTACCCCAATGCTTAGTTCAGTGCCTGGCACACAATAAGTGCTTTAGCAAGTAGCATTAAAAAAACCTTAATTTTGTAATTAGCTGTAAATCTATACTCAATGTAAAGTTTTGAATTGATCCAGTTACCGCCAACCTTTGCCAAATATTCCTAGTGGAGTCAGATTCTGATTGTATCTTAAAAACTTATTGTTGTCTTTAAAAAAGGCGAACCACATCTGTTAATAGAAATATTTTGAATCATTCGATTCAAGGTTGGGTAAGAAACAATACAAAACAAGGAAAAGTGCACCTATGTACTTTCTCAGGAGTCATTTCCTGAGAAGAAATCATAAAGGGATGTTGAGTGTTATTTTTTGCTTTTAAACTGAAAATAATGAAATTAATATCAACACCAGCCCTGATCTCAAGTTTCCTGTTCTATGTTCCCGAGACCACAGCAACACAACCTTAAGAGTCAAGGAGAGAAGAGCAAGTTCCTTCCATCTTCTAACTTTTACTCCTGAAACAGAATTTTTGGCAAGACTTTCCACTCCCACCCTGTCCGTGTTCTGGTCATAGCCCACCATGCTTAAATTGAGCCATGCAACCCTGATGCTTGAATGTAACATAAAGAATGGTCAGGACCAGAAGAGAGTCTGGGCTACGATCCTCAGGGGTCTTGTCCTGAATTTGTGTGGTATTTTTTTAATGGTATTTGTTAAGTGCTTTATATGTGTCAAACACTGTTCTAAGCACTGGGGTTAATTAGGTTGGACACTGTGGTCTTCATCTATCATGCCATGAACCCTAAACCAAAATGACCTGCTTATTAACAAGATGGCTGTTTGAGTCTTACAGTTTGAGTGGATCAGAGCTGTAGCTGCCCCACTAATGACAGAACCACTGCCAGGATTCACCAGTTGTGCTGAACTCCAAAAGACATTTAAGCACCTTCTAGAGTACTTTTTGTGCAATGGGGTCCTTGTAGTGGGCCCCCCTGGGGAGAAACATTTTTATCCCACTCTGTAATTTGGCTGAAATGACCTTCTACACACTTATGGCAGCCAACTGTCCCCTGTGTAAGGAGGAAAGTAAAGTGAATATAGGTAAAATTCTTTTTACAAAATAATAAATCCTGTGAGGTTGTGACTATTTTCAAATGTATACTCCCTCTGTAAGGAGGAGAGTCAAGAGATTACAGATAAGAGCTCTTTTGTTTTAAAAAATGATAAAAATAAATCATGCAGGGCCTTGACTATTTTCAAATGAATACTATAATCACCTTTTGAAATCAGGAAATCAGTTTCTACCTTCATTTTTCATGTTTGATAATGGCCATATCAAGCGCCCTGTGCTTATATCAGGCAGATTTTGATCTAGCTGTTTGACATTTAGCAACAGAATTGAACTGACGTTAAGCTGAAGCTGTCATGCTGTTTGCAGAAGCAAAATTGGCTCCTACTAAAGACATTCTGGTTATAAGAAAGCAATAAATCAGCACAGATTGAGATTTTTAATATAAGAGCAAGTCTGTCTAAAGGAAATGTTTTTCCTTATGGACATGAACAAGCTTAGTTTACCTAGCCAGGGCAGAGGGTTATGCAATTTCTAGATTTATTCTAGGTCTGCAATGACTTCTAATTTAGTTCTGCTATACTCCCTCACCATCAGAGCTCTAGAGTTCACAGGGTGGAAGCCCAGAAGGCTAAGGTCTCCCAGCTACTGCCTTCTGATACTGTGGCAGGCGAGTTTAGCCATACTGCAAGGAGCACAGGGCAGTCAGAAGCTGCCAACAGAACCTTTACAATTTGGTGAATTTACATTCTACTAAGCAGTTAGAAGAGTATATTAGACTGTGAGCTCGTTGTTGGGCAGGGATTGTCTCTATCTGTTGCCGAATTGTACTTTCCAAGCGCTTAGTGCAGGGGTCTGCACACAGTAAGTGGTCAATAGATATGATTGAATGAATGAATGAATGAATGAATGAATACTAACCTCTGCGGTTTTTTTAGAATGGCATTCGTTAGGTACTTACTATGTTCCTGGCACTGTACTGAGCACTGGGGTAGAAATGACCAGGTTGGATAGACAGAATGAAATTAGTTACAAATAGTGGGAACAAGAGGAAAAACCAGGGTATCCACAGATAGCAACCCAACTGTCAGGATGAGACAGTTGAATAGACCACTTAATAGGCAATTGATGAACTGCCTGGAGCAATGAGATACCCCCTTCCAAGTACTGATTAACTGACATGTTTGACAATCAAGTGGCACTTTTGATCAGTAAAATCTAGCCTGTTTCTATTGCTGATTAAATTATATTCCCATTGTTCTAGTATTTGCCCTCCTCAACTTAGATTGTGAGCCCTCTGGGCCAGGAATAGTGCCTGAACTGATTTTCATGTAATTAAATACCATATTTAATTAATTACTTGATTTAGTTTAGTCCATGGCACATTAAAAGTGCTTAATACATGTTATTAATGCAAATAATTTACTGGACAATTTATACAAAAGTGGATTTTTGTCCAAACTTTTAATTATCATGCTAGCCTTCCAATTCAATTAAGGTGACATTTAGTGAGTATTTACTGTGGGCAGAACATTCTACTAGGCAGTTAGAAGAGTATACTAGACTGTGAGCCCGTTGTTGGGAAGGGGTTGTCTTTATTTGTTACTGAATTGTACTTTCCAAGTGCTTAGCACAGTGCTCTGCACACAGTAAGTGCTCAATAAATGTGATTGAATGAATGAATGAATACTAACCTTTGGGTTTTTTTTTTTTTAAATGGCATTCATTAAGCACTTACTATGTGCCTGGCACAGTACTGAGCACTGGGGTGGAAATGATCAGGTTGGACACAGTTAGTGTCCCACATGAGGCTCACACTGTTAATCTCCATTTCACAGATGAAAACTGAGACACAGAGAAGTTAGGTGACTTGTTCAAAGTCATGCAGCATACAAGTGGCAGAGCCAGGATTAGAACCCAGTTCTCTGACTCTCAGGCTCATGCTCTATCCACTAGGCCACACTGAATCTCTATAATTAAAATTTGATGAGCCAGGCAGAATATAATTAGAAATATTTGGAATAAGGAAAATCAAGGCTGTCAATAGATAGCAGCACAATTGTCCAGATGAAAGAGTTGAATAGATCATTGAAAAGGCAACTGAATACATACGTGTACATGAGTGGTGAGGATGGGCATAAATAAGTGCTCAAGAGTGGCAGCTGAATTTTTACTACTTGAGGTATTGGGAATTAATTGGTTAAGTCTTCTTGGAAAAGATGGGATTTTAGAAGTGTTTTGGTGGGAGAAAGTTCTGCCTTGGTGTATTTGAGGGGGAATAGTGTGAGTAAGGAGTGAGAAGTGGAAAGGATATTGGCCAGGTACATTTAGAAGGTGAGCTTGGAAGGAGAACAGGGTGCAAACTGGGAAGTAACAGGTAAAGAGACAGCCAATCTAAGATGTATCAGCTGATGTGGAGGGAAATAGGGAGCTATTGTAGGCTTCTGAAAAATGGAAAGGACAAGGGCTGAGTGTTTTAGGAGGGTGAGTCATTCATTTAATTGTATTTATTGAGCACTTACTATGTGCAGAGCACTGTGCGGCACTTGGGAGAGTACAACAATAATCAGACACATTTCCTGCCCACAGTGAACTTACAGTCTAGGTGGGGGAGACAAACATTAATATAAAAACAATTATAGATAGGTACATAAGTGTAGTGGGCCTGGGAGGGAGGAAGAACAGAGGGAGCAAGTTAGGGTGACACAGAAGGGAGTGGCAGAAGAGGAAAGGGGGGCTTAGTCAAGGAAGGTCTCCTGGAGGAGATGTGCCTTCAATAAGGCTTTGAAGATGGGGAGAGTAACTGTCTGTCGGAATTGAGGAGGGAGACCATTCCAGGACAGAGGCAGGGCATGGGCAAGGGGTCGGCGGTGAGATTGAGGCACAGTGAGAAGGTTAGCAATAGAGGAACGAAGTGTGCAGGCTGGGTTGTAGTAGGAGAATAGCAAGGTGAGGTAGGAGGGGGCAAGGTGAGGGAGTGCTTTAAAGCCAATGATGAGTTTTTGTTTCATGTAGAGATGAATGGGCAACCACTGGAGTTTTTTGAGGAGTCGGATGACGTCCTGTATGTTTTTGTAGAAAAATATCCAGGCAGCAGAGTGAAGTATGGACTTGAGTGGGAAGAGCCAGGAGGCTGGGAGGTCAGCAAGGAGGCTGATACAGTAATCCAGGAAGGATAGGATGAGTGACTGTGTAAATGTGGTAGCAGTTTGGATGGAGAGGAAAGGATGAATTTTAGCGATGCAGCAAATAGTATAGACCGAAGTGGGGAGAGTCTGGGGTTACCAGTGAGGAGACTTTCCACTCGTTGTGTAGACCTGGTAACACCGAACTAAATCTATCCCCGGCAGACTCATTTTAGATTGGTCTTTGTGAGTGTCTACAGGGTGCTTAGCTCTGCATTAATGTTAGCAATTTTTCCAGGTATAAATATCACTGTAAACACTACCCAAAATATAACCCTCCTATTCATAAAAAAATACCTAGGAATAAGAATCCCTCCACTATTGTGTATGAATTAATTGACCTGCTAGATTATAGCACTTGCTAATTTGTTAAACAGGTGCTTCGTTTACAATAAAGATGAACTTGCCAATAATGAATGATTATTCCACTGTTAAATAAAAAATGGCGTGATTTTTAGTTCCTGAACCTTTTAAGCAGGAGCCCTCTCATACTTGGAATTTAGATTAATTTTGGTGCTTAATCAATGGTATTTGTTGGGCATTTACTGTGTGCAGATTACTGTAGTAAACACTTCCTTATAATATAAATTAATTCACCTGTTTATCTTGTTTATGATATTGTTTCCGTTAGCACCATGTTATTCTGCCTACATCGACAAAAAAAGAAAGCTTTAAATTGTTACATCTATAGAGTAGTATGAAGTATATTATATAGTATAAAGTTTATATAGTTCAGCACAATTTACTCAGTGTACTTGGATCTTCTCTATCTCGCCACCTACCCCTGACCCATATCCTCTCCCTGGCCTCGAACTCCCTCCCCATCTGTATATTACAGACCACCACTTCCCCCCCCCTTCAAAGCCTTATTAACATCACATCTCATCCAAGAGGCCTTCCTTAACTAAGTCCTCATTTCAATTACTCCATCTCTGTTCTGTATCATCCATACAATTGTATTTGTACCTTTTTAGCACTTAATATTCACCCCACCACATTTATTACATATCTATGATTTTTAAATTTATATTAAAATCTATCTTCCACTATAGACTGAAAGCTCACTGTGAGCAGGAAACATATCTGCCAACTCTGTTCTATTGTACTCTCCCAAAGCCCTTAGAACAGTGGTCTGAACACAGTAAATGCTCAACAAATATGATTGATTGATTCATTGATTGATTACAATTGCAAGTAAATGCTGCTATGGAGATATTTTAAAATATGTTCTTCATCATTTTCTGTGATTAAATGGATGAATTTCCAAAGGAACATTGTCTGAAACATCTTATTAGACAGATTGGTTCACTCAACAGAAAGCTCCATGCCTGTCTCCGTGAACCAATCTGTTTTTCCCTGACTGGGCAATCTTCTTTCGGTAGTAAAAGCAGACTGTTATGAACAGTTTTATCTTTTTTTATTCTGTTAAGTATGTGTCATATTGAAAGGGATGCTTTCATTTGTATTTTTATATTTGCACTACAGATTCAAAGATGATTTAACTAATGGAAAGATTTTATCCATGTATCTGAGTGTAGCTGAAAATATGCTACGGTACCAACAATCTTTTTCACACAGTGTCCTGGGTTGTTGTAATTATTACATGTGGTGTCTGGTACCATTTCAATCTTACCTCTTGGTTTAATGATCTTTTTGGAACCTCTGCTCCAAGAGACTCACTCCACTTCAAATCCTGCATGCCACTTTGGTCTCCTTGTGGTTGTAGGCTCCCAGCTATTCACAGCTATGCAGTAATTTTGTAGGTCTTCTTTCACTGTGTTTTTTCTATATTTTTTATGGTTCTCCCACATCAGCTCACTACTTAGTTATGGTATTTATTAAGTGCATACTATGTGCCAAACACTATGCTAAGTGCTGTGATTCTAGCTCCTCATTGAGTATCCTCCTGTCATCCATTCCCCTTACCTGTTTTTCCCGGTGAAGGAGTGATGCAATGATCCAGTCTTGTCCTGTCTGGTGATCAGCTGTATTCACTACTCTCTTCTCCTCTTCAAAGCCCTACTGAGAGCTCACCTCCTCCAAGAGGCCTTCCCAGACTGAGCCCCCCTTTCCCTTTGCTTCCCCCCCCATGCTCTGCTCCTCCCCCTTCCCCTCCCCTCAATACTGTGCTCATTTGTATATATTATTTATTACCCTATTTATTTTGTTAATGAGGTGTACATCCCCTTGATTCTATTTATCTTGATAATGTTGTCTTGTTTTTGTTTTGTTCTGTTTTGCTTTGCTGTCTGTTTCCCCCATTTAGACTGTGAGCCTGTCATTGGGCAGGGATTGTCTCTATCTGTTGCCGAATTGTACATTCCAAGCGCTTAGTACAGTGCTCTGCACATAGTAAGCGCTCAATAAATACTATTGAATGAATGTTTGCTATTTCTTGCCAAGTAGAGCACAAAGGTGACTCTGGATCCCCTGTAGAAGTCAGATTTGGCTCCCGTGGTAAAAAAATGTTTCCCCCTACTAAACTGAGAAAAACAACTTATAAATTCTTGAAAACTTAGAGTAAGTACAGAAGCATTTGAAGTCATGTAACATTTGGTTATTATTTACTGCTTAGTTTTCTGAAGAAAAAGCATTTCACTAATGAAGACTTTTATCTCCTGCTTTTCATATTCCCTTTAATTTCCTATCCCCAGAACTTGGAAATATTAGTTTGCAAATTGATCAGGTTTAACTATTGTCAGCACACAATATTGTGCATTGAGTTTCAAGTTAAGTTGTAGTGAACTGTTCCTTACCTGGAATATTTTTGAAAATCCCCACAGACTCTGATCCAAGTGTTTCCTTGTCAATCCCTGTCTGATAGTAGAGTGCTTTCAAAGTAGCCTGAGAAGACTGAATAGCCTGAGAAGGAGGGCACTTCTCTAAGTGCCTAACTTCCAGAAGAGAGGAACTTGAACAAGGGGGAGGAGAAATGGGTTCATAGATTGTCATGCCATCTTCATATTAGTTCTGGGAGAAAAGAAAAGCAAAAAGGTTATGTGAGGATGGGAAATGCTAGTGGCAGCACAAGGTAGAGCACAGGCCTGGGAGTCAGAAGGTCATGGGTTCTAAACCTAGCTCCACCACTTGTCCACTGTGTGACCTTGGGCAAGTCACTTCACTTCTCTGGGCCTCATTTATCTCATTTGTAAAATGGGGATGAAGACTGTGAGTCCCATGTGGGACAGGGATTGTGTCCAACCTGATTACCTTGTATCTACCCCAGGGTTTAGAACAGTGCCTGGTACAAAGTAAGTGCTTACCAAATACCGTCATTATGAGAGAAGCAGTGTGGCTTAGTGGAAAGAGTACAGGCCTGGGAGTCAAAGGACTTGAGTTCTAATCCTGCCTCTGCCACTTGTCTGCTGTGGGACCTTGAGCAAGCCACTTAACTTCTCTGTGCCTCAGTTACTTCATCTGTAAAATGGGGATTAAGACTGTGAGCCCCACATGGGAAAATCTAATTACCTTGTATCTACTCCAGCGCTTAGAACAGTGCTAGGCACATAGAAAGTGCTTAACAAATACCGTAATTATCATAATTATCATAGAAGATTTAGTGGCCACAGCTTAATGTATCACCTCTGAGAAGGGGGATATGGCAACTTCTGGCCTTATTACAGGTCACTTGCTTATTCCCACATCATTATAATAGTCTGGGAGCAACCCATCACAGCCTTTCTTAAACCCCTTCTTATCTTCATCTCTTCCACTAGATTTATGGCCAAGAAACTGTCAGAGAAGTTTAGCTGCTCCTCTTCAAAAGTAGAGGAGTAAAGCCCCAACCAAAGAGGGGATGTAAGAGCCACCCATGAGTGGGGAACATTATTGCTAATGCAGTGCCACTGATATTACTATTGGTACACCTCAGCCGTTTGTGTAGTCAGGGCTGAACACAAGTGGATTAGAGATGCTTTACTTTGGTACTAGTGTAGAGAGTGATTCTGTAACCAATCAACTGGAAGTTCGCGGTGGAGAATAGGCAGGGAATGAGTTTACCAACTCTGTTGTATCATACTCTCCCAAGCACTTAGTACAGTACTTTGCACACAGTAAGCAATACCACAACCACTGATCCATTGATTGAGATGCAAGCTTTTCTTTCAAAAATCTCAAACTGGATGATCAAAAATCAACAATTTTAAGCCCTGATGAAATTCCAGTTGTATCTACTTGTCTACATAGGCTTGTTACTTCCTGTCTGGCTTACAAGGCACCCTTTTATGTCTCACTTCTGAGCTATGCACTCACTGCTTTGTTAACTGTCTATTTTCAAAAGAGGCTAAAAAGTACAAAATGAACAAATAATAATAATAATAATAATCGTATTTGTTAAGCGCTTACTATGTGCCAAGCACTGTTCTAAGCACAGGGGTAAATACAATGTAATCAGGTTGTCCCACGTGGAGCTCACAGTCTTAATCCCCATTTTGCAGGTGAGGTAACTGAGAAGTTAAGTGGCTTGCCCTAGGTCACACAACAAGCAAGTGTCGGAGCCAGGATTAGAACCCATGTCCTCTGATTCCCAAGCCCGTGCTCTTTCCACTAAGCCAGAGCGCTTCTCTAAAATAATTATGGTATGCAAGTGCTTACTCTGTGTCAGGTATTGTACTAAGCGCTGGGATGGATACAAGTAAATAGGTTTGGACATAGACCCTTGTCCCATGTGGACTCACAGTCTCAGGCCCTATTTTACAGATGAGGTAACTGAGGCACAGAGCAGTTAAGTGACTTGTCCAAGGTCATACAGCAGGCAAGTGACAGAGGCGGGATTAGAACCCAGACCTTCTGACTCCCAGGCCCATACTCTATCCACTACGCCATGCTGCTGCATGGTGTATGTGAGGACAACAAATATGAAGACACTGTTTAGTAAAGATACCACTGAATGAGAGCTTTCCCAGATAGGAAGAGAATATTTTTTTAAAGTAGAAAATAGTTATATGAGAAGAGAGCACATATCACTCAGCAAGAATATTTCATTCATTCAATAGTACTTATTGAGCACTTACTATGTGCAGAGCACTGTACTAAGAGTTTGGAATGTACAATTCGGCATATTTTATTGTATTTCATAAGTATTTAAAAGAAGCATGATTCAATGCAATAGTCCAAATTCAAAAAGCCAAAGGAGGCATTAAAAGTAACCAGGGAACTAGCTAGCACTAGGTCAAATACAATTATAAGTGAAGAGCTTATGATATTCGATTCTGGGCTAACATAATACAAGAACTATAAATGATGCTTCCTCTTGACAACATAATGCTAATACCCAGTCACTCAGTGGAACTAAGAGAAGAACCATAGGTGACATTATAATAAAACATGAGTATTGCCTAGCCTTGCCTAGGGAAGTAGTGTGGCCTAATGGAAAGAGCACAAGTCTGGGAGTCAGAGGACCTGGGTTCCAATCCTGGCTCCACCATTTACCTGCTGTGTGACCTTGGGAAAGTCATTTAACTTCTCTGTGCCTTAGTTACTTCATCTGTAGAATGGGGATTAAGACTGTGAGCCCCATCTAAAACAGGGACTTTGTCCAACTTTGATTACCTTTTATTTACCCCAGTACTTAGAACAGTACTTGGCACAGAATAAGTGCTTAACAAATGTAATAATAATGATAATAATAGTCTTGGATTACAGATTCCAGAGGATCAGCTTTACTCTCTTTCTGGTCCAAACGTGTTCCCAATCAGGTGAACCATAACACTGGAAGGTGAGTAAGCATTTCTAGATAGCGAGAAACAGGGTAGCCAGCCATATGTATCTAATATTGTAGGAGTTGACTGGCCTAGAAGCATAGGGGTGTATTAAATAACCATTTGAGGTCCTTTCTTTCCTATGATTCTAGAGCATGTATGCAGTGCTATTTGGGTACATATTATAAAGAGCTTGAAACACTAGAAGAATTTAGATTTGCAGAGCAAACTGAAAGGCAGACCTCATTGGAACCTGCTGGATAAGCAGCTGCACACTCATATTTAGTATGAAAAGGAGAGAGCCTTGATTAGCAAATTCTGGGACACAGCTGCAGCTAACTAAGATGAGCCTTACCGGATGGTTGACAGTGATCAGATTCACTTCGTGGAACTAACAAGTAAATAAAAAGAGCCTCATAAATATTATGAACATGAAAAATATTTAATTTAAAATTAATATGGATGAAATGTGTTTAAATATGAATTTTGAGTTAAACATGGACCTCAACTAAAAATATTTATTGTTTGGCCTCTAGTTGTGGCTCAGTTATAATAATTTATAATTTTTATAGTGAGGCATGAGGTTTTACATCAAGGTCACCAAGGAACTGGACACAGCTATGCCAACATCTGCCCCCCACCTCCCAAACACACACACACACGCTTTCTCTCTCTCTCCCCCTCTACCCAGAGAGGAGACAGATGAAGTGAATACCAGAATATCTGCTGTAAAACTGGATGAATTGCCACGCATTTACGCCAAATTCTTTTCATGATCCTATCCTAATGATATGCTTAAATTGTCTTTTTCTAATATTCTCCTAGATTTCAAAATCAATTTTAATTCAGTTAAATGTTGAGGAAATAAGAAGGCTGTCAGAGAATGATATTTAGTTAAAATTCAGCAAAGCAACAGGAGCATTGCTGGAAGTAGGATGGAGTGGATTGGAACACAGCTCCAGTGTATTAAGAAAAAGTCCTGGAACCACCATTCCAGTTATTCATTCATTCATTCATTCATTCAATAGTATTTATTGAGTGCTTACTATGTGCAGAGCACTGTACTAAGTGCTTGGAATGTACAAGTCGGCAACAGACACAGTCCCTGCCCTTTGATGGGCTTACAGTCTAATTGGGGGAGACAAGCAAACAAGAACAATGGCAATAAATAGAGTCAAGGGGAAGAACATTTCATAAAAACAATGGTAACTAAATAGAATCAGGGTGATGTACATCTCATTAAATAAAATAAACAAAATAAATAGGGTGATAAAGATATATAAAATCGAGCGGATGAGTACAGTGCTGAGGGTATGGGATGGGAGGGGGGAGGAGGAGAGGGAAAGGGGGGAGAAGAGGGTTTAGCTGCAGAGGGGTGAAGGGGGGAGTAGAGGGAGCAGAGGGAAAAAGGGGGGAGCTCAGTCTGGGAAGGCCTCTTGGAGGAGGTGCGCTTTAAGTAGGGATTTGAAGAGGGGAAGAAAATTAGATTGCTGGAGGTGAGGAGAGAGGGCATTCCAGGACCGCGGGAGGACGTGGCCCGGGGGTCGACGGCAGGATAGGCGAGACCGAGGGACGGTGAGGAGGTGGGTGGCAGAGGAGTGGAGTGTGCGGGGTGGGCAGAAGAAAGAGAGAAGGGAGGAGAGGTAGGAAGGGGCAAGGTGATGGAGAGCCTTGAAGCCTAGAGTGAGGAGTTTTTGTTTGGAGCGGAGGTTGATAGGCAACCATTGGAGGTGTTTAAGAAGGGGAGTGACATGTCCAGAACGTTTCTGCAGGAAGATGAGCCGGGCAGCGGAGTGAAGAATAGACTGGAGCGGGGCGAGAGAGGAGGAAGGAAGATCAGAGAGAAGGCTGACAGTGCTTTGCACACAGTAAGCGCACAATAAATACAATTGAATGAATGAATGAACAAGGCCCATGTCCATACCTCAATTTTATGCACATGTGGAAATCTTCCCCTCCTCAAAGCCCTACTGAGAGCTCACCACCTCCAGGAGGCCTTCCCAGACAGAGCCCTCCCTTTCCCTCTGGTCCTCCCCCCCTCCCCTTTACCCCGACTCCCTCCCTCTGCTCTACTCCCTTCCCCTCCCCACAGCACTTGTATATATTTGTACATATTTATTGCTCTATTCATTTTATTAATGATGTGCATTTATCTATGGTTCTATTTATCTATTTTGATGGTAGTGATGCCTGTCTACTTGTTCTGTTTTGTCATCTGTCTGCCCCTTCCAGACTGTGAACCCGTTGTTGGGTAGGGATTATCTCTATCTGTTGCCAAATTGTACTTTCCAAATGCTATGTACAGTGCTTTGCACACAGTAAGCGCACAATAAATACAATTGAATGAATGAATGAATGAACAAGGCCCATGTCCATCCCTCACTTTTATGCACATGTGGAAATCCAGAGGTCATCTTGCCAAACCCTTACCTTTAAACAGAACTCTATCAAAAATCATTTCTATTGTTAAGAGCAAGGGAAGCATCATGGCCTAATGGAAAAAAAGCATGAGTCTGCGAGTCAGAGGACCTGGGTTTTAATCCTGGCTCTCCCATTTATCTGCTGTGTGGTCCTGGGCAAGTCTCTTGATTTATTTGTGCTTCAGTTACCTCATATATAAAATGAAGATTAAAACTGTGTGCCCAATGTGGGACAGGGACCATGTTCAACCTGATTATCTTGTATCTATCCCAGTGCTTAGTACAGTGCCTGGCACATAGCAAGTGCTTAACAAATACCATTTAAGAAAAAAAAAGATAGTTTAGTGGACCCTCACTAGATTTAGAGTTAGGATCCCAGATACTGTATTGAATTGTAGTGGGACTTCAGACAATCACTTAACCTCTCTCTGCCTCAGATTCTCTGTCTGTAAAATTATTTCATTCATTCATTCATTCAATAGTATTTATTGAGTGCCTACTATGTGCAGAGCACTGTACTAAGCGCTTGGAATGAACAAGTCGGCAACAGATAGAGACAGTCCCTGCCATTTGACGGGCTTACGGTCTAATCGGGGGAGACAGACAGACAAGAACAATGGCAATAAATAGAGTCAAGGGGAAGAACATCTCGTAAAAACAGTGGCAACTAAATAGAATCAAGGCAATGTACATTTCATTAACAAAATAAATAGGGTAATGAAAATATATACAGTTGAGCAGATGAGTTCAGTTCTGAGGGGATGGGAAGGGAGAGGGGGAGGAGCAGAGGGAAAGGGGGGAGAAGAGGGTTTACCTGCGGAGAGGTGAAGGGGGGCGGTAGAGGGAGTAGAGGGAGAAGGGGAGCTCAGTCTGGGAAGGCCTCTTGGAGGAGGTGAGTTTTAAGTAGGGTTTTGAAGAGGGGAAGAGAATTAGTTTGGTGGAGGTGAGGAGGGAGGGCATTCCAGGACCGCGGGAGGACGTGGCCCAGGGGTCGACGGCGGGATAGGTGAGACCGAGGGACAGTGAGGAGGTGGGCGACAGAGGAGCGGAGCGTGCGGGGTGGGCAGTAGAAAGAGAGAAGGGAGGAGAGGTAGGAAGGGGCAAGGTGATGTAGAACCTTGAAGCCTAGAGTGAGGAGTTTTTGTTTGGAGAGGAGGTTGATAGGCAACCACTGGAGGAGTTTAAGAAGGGGAGTGATTATAGCCATGTGTCTCTGTTTTACAGGGATGCTGTGAAGATAGAGTTAATATGAAAAAGTATTTTCAGTTCTCTTGAAAAATGGTGCTATTTTTATAAGCTATAGTGCTTTAACACATTGTATCTGAATATTCTTTCTTGATGGTGCTCTGTAACCACGTCTCATGAAATGAGCTGAATTTGGAGGTGAATTTATCAACTAGTTTCATTTATGCTCTTCATCTATTCAGTTAAAGACTAGGATAAATTTAGGGGAAGTGAATGGAGAAGTTTCTGTGACATTTAAATTCTGATTGTACTTAATTACTAATAACTTTGCTCCTAAATTTAACGGCTAAGAAAAATTAAGAATTAGTTTGACTTTATCCAAAATAACTGTGGAGTTTGAATTATCTTTATTTTAAAGACAATGCCTGGAGGCTTATTTTAAGATCCTAGAAATACAAGTGAAAGTGAGAAAAAGACAAATTATAACCAGCAAGCTATTAATGGCCCAGCTGAAAATTGTCAGTAGTGAAGATGGGATCACTACATAAATCGATCTTAGAATGGAATGTTAATAATAATAATTGGGGTATTTGCTAAGCACTTACTATGTGCCAGCCACTGTTCTAAGCATTGAACTCTCAATGATAATGTTTGATGTATAGGGACTTGCTATTCCAACAATGATATGTACTGGGGTTTAGGAGGGAAAGTGTGGTAGCTTGAACAATGTAGGCATGTAAATGAAAATATTCATCTTGAGTAGAAGGGCAGAAAATCATATTTCTTTATGGCACTTTTTCAAGTTAATCATCAGCATTAAAAATATATTGACCACTTTGTGGTTTTGTGTTTAAATCAGACTTAGGTGGGTGAAACTTAGTCTAGTTTGGGGAAAGGGCATGATTTAAATCCCTTAGTACTAATCAATCACCATTAAACTAGACAAGGTTAAATAGCATAACGTTATGTTCCATAAGCAGACAATATACACCAATGCTTTGAAAATATTGCTGGTGGGATTGTGATGCAGCCGGATGATGTGTTATCATTTGCAGAGCAAAATAACAACCATTTGCTGGAGGCTCTGGCTGGCAACTCGTGATCTAAAGCTCTAACAGCTCTGGTGTGAACTCATAAGTTAGAAGCATAGAAAGCCTTTTTTTCTGTGTTCTACAGCAGTGCACAGCGACCATGCCTTATTTTGGCATAGCACATATGTCTTGGAAAGATAAAAGGCGAAATCAATTCAGCATAATTTGAAGTATAGAGTAAACAGTCTGCCTGTCCGCTACTGAAATGCAGCTATTCTAGGAGGAAAAAAGAAAAAGGCTTTAGCTGCCAGACTTTTGGAGTCTGTAGTAAAGTGGTAAAAAACAGAGTGCCCATTTGCAACTGAATTTTCAGTGGCTAAATAGCAAAACTTGGGGCCTCGTGGAAAGAGCACAGGCCTTGGAGTTGGAGGGCCTGGATTCTAATCCTGGCTCCACCACTTTCTGCTATGCGAACTGAATCAAATCATATAACTTCTCTGTGTCTCAGTTTCCTCATCTGTATAATGGGGATTCAGACTGAGCCCCATGCAGGGCATGGACTGTGTCCAACCCGATTAGGTTGTATCTGCCCCAGTGCTTAGTACAGTGCCTCGAACATAGTAAGCGCTTAATAAATACCATTATATAAAATTACCCCTTAGTGGTAAGTTAGGCACATTGAATGGAACATTATCTTTTTCAGACTAGTAGGGGACTATTTAGTAAATCGGTACACACATTGTATAACTACTATTTTGTAATGCACTAAATAGTCTCCTATTGGTCTGAAATAGTCAAATCTCCTCCCAAAGTACTTACTATTAGAAAGTTGCCTTTTTTTAGGAAAATCAGTCTCAATGACATCAACCAGCTATTGTTTTGAATGCTTAGTTTAAGTTCTTTGATGCTATCAGGCTCATTCTTCACCATTCATTTCTATTTGTTAACTGCTTACTATGTGCCAAGCATTGTGCTAAGTGCTGGTGTAGATACAATCCAGTCAGATCAAACTCCATCCCTGTTCCCTATGGGCTCCAAGTCTAAGAGGGAAGGAGAACAGGTATATAATCTAGACTGTATATAACCTCCATCAGTCAATGATATTTACTGAGTGCTTACTGTGTACAGAGCACTGTACCAAGTGCTTGGAACAGCACATGTTCCCTGCCCACAAGGCAAGAGAAGCACAAGAGAAGCTGTGTGGCTTAATGGAAAGAGCACGGGCTTGGAAGTCAGAGGTCATGGGTTCTAATCCCGGCTCCGCCACTTGTCAGTTGTCTGACTTTGGGCAAGTAGCTTAACTTCTCTGTGCCTCAGTTACCTCATCTGTAAAATGGGGATTAAGACTGTAAGCCCCACATGAGACAATCTGATTACCTTGTATCTACCCCAGCACTTAGAACAGTGCTTGGCACATAGTAAGCACTTAACAAATACCATCATTATTATTATTAAGGCTCCTACAGTCTAGAGGAGGGGCTTACTCCATTTTACAGATGAGGAAACTGAGACACAGAGAGGTTACATAACTTACCCAAGGTCATATGGCAGACAAGATTGAACCTGGGTCTCCTGAATCCCAGACCTGTGCTCCTTTGTTGGAAGGTATGCTGTATTCTGTCAATTGAGGCTTAGCCATCCTGACTGTTTATGGCTCCAATATTCTTAGCCCTCCAAGGCTGGTTAGGGAATAATTTATGCATTGGGCTAGGCTCTGTAGCAAGTTCATTTTTTCATCATGACCTCTTCAGAGGAGCCTGTGGGCAGGGAAAGTGTCTGTTATATTGTTATATTGTGCTTTCCCAAGTGTTTGGTACAGTTCTCTGCACATAGTAAGTGCTCAATAAATACGATGGACTGACTGACTAAAACAAGTGGTTAACTTTGACTATGACCCCAGATTTCCAACTTTGCCAGTTTATGGAATGCTCAGGAGTTATAAATTTAGGCAGTGGAGAAGAAGCTTGCCCTGAGTAGTCTTTCCCAATTAATATCATTATTTAAAACAAAAACAGGAATTCTAAAGAAGATATTACCCTTGGACTGATATAGTTTTTGGTGAGCATTGTTTTCCCTCAAAGCTGACAGAGCCATAGTGACCCCTGAAACTTGACAGCTATTTTTCTGTGACTATTTGGGCATATAAATTTCTCAAGAAACATGAAGTGAATAAAAAGCAAGAAGATTATTCTGCCCCAACTGAGAAAGATCAGATTTATCCAGGCTGATGAAAGGAATGGAAAATAGCAGCTGTGCAAAATCTTAACATTTAGTCTGATTACAAAACTTAATATTTGCTAAAAGCAGACTTGGGAAAAAAATCTGTATTTCATTTTAGAATAGCTTCTAGATGAAAATGGTAAGAAGAGACTAGCTAGAAATCACTATAGAATTTTCAGGCATTATAATCCATCAGAATGGTTGAGCACTGACATACAGCCAGGGAGGATATGAAATCACCTTTTCTGAATCACCTCAGGGTCAACAGTATTATAGTGTAATTGTAATTATTGTGCACAAATTGACAGGATAGATAATTAGTGGTTTAGAATGGTTAATGGCAGAAGAATGAACTACTATATTACTCTGAAGGACTTTCAATCCTAGATATCTATAGCAGTGGTTCCCTATTTTGTCTCATGTTCCTATAGAGGACTTTCACAAATTCCCATGTACCCAGATCAAAGAAAATCCCATAGTTTGTCTTCCTTTTTTTATGGTATTTGTTAAGCACCTACTATGTTATACCAGACATGGTACTAAGCACTGGGGTAGGTATAGGCTAATCAGGTTGAATACAGTCCCTGTTCCACATGGGACTCACAGTCTTAATCCCCATTTTACATATGAAGTAATTGAAGCACTGAGTAGTGAAATGACTTGCCCAAGGTCACACAGCAGACAAGTGGTAGAGGTGGCATTAGAACCCAGCTCCTTCTGACTCCCAGGACTGTAATCTATCCACTAGGTTATACTGCCTCTCAGTCTATCATGAAAGGCTAGGAGGGAGGGAGTGTGAGTGAAAATCTCATCAATAATGATAATTATAATTTTGGTCTTTAAGTGCTTTCCATGTGCCAAGCACTAGAGTAGTTAAAATATGATCAGATCAGAAACAGTCTTTGTCTTACATGGGGCTTGCAGTCTAACGGGAAAGGAGAATTGCCATTTTATCCCCATTGTACAGATGAGGAAATTGAGGCACAGAGAAGTCAAGTGAATTGCCCAGTGGCAAACAGCAGTCAAGTGGTAGAGCTGGGATTAGAACCCAGATCTCCTGACTCCCAGTCCTGTTTTCTTTCCACTAGGCCATTCTGCTGCTCACCACGTGTGGCTCATATTAGCAAATCAAAGAATCTAGAGCAGGAAACTCAAGAGGTCAACCGGTCCAATTTCTGCCTCCAGGCAGTTGAATAACTTTAAATAGCTGTCCTTTGTGTTCAAAGATAGCACTGCTGAAAAGAATATGTTGTCCCTGTGTGTGGGTGTTGTCAGAGATCAGTGTGTATGTGGCAGTTCATTCTACGCTATGTGCAGACAGAGAGTAAATATATGATCTACTAACATGCTTGCCATTTGAATCTGCTTCTTGGGGATAGGATCTTACTGAAGCTATCTACAGCTCAAGAAAAACCACTCCTCTTCTCATTGCCATATACCAGTTCCATCTGTTGACCAAGTCTCCAGCCTATCCAATGCTATGCTGCACTGTTTGAGAATATTCTTCAACTGTGTCTTCAAAATTTGTTCTTTTCTCCCTGCTTCTGTTTGATCCATTTTAGAACACCATAAAGCAACTTCTTGGGGAAGTTTGGTGGGTTCTGTATCAGGAATCTGGTACCACCATGGTAATGATAGTAATAATTGTGATTTTTGTTAAGCGCTTACTATGTGCCAGGCACTGTATTAAGAGCTGCAGTAGATATAAGGTAATTGTGTTGGGCACAGCTCTTGTCCCATATAGGGCTCACAGTTGTAATCCCCATTTTACAGATGAGGTAATTAAGGCACAGAGAAGTTAAATGACTTGCCCAAGGTCACACAACAGACTAGTAGCTGCTATAGAACCCAGGTCCTTCTGACTCCCAGGCCCAAAAGCTCTATGCACTAGGCCACGATGCTTCTCAACTTCTCCAATAGGCCAGCGGGGATGATCCAGCCCAGTCAGAAAAGCAGCATGGCCCAGTAAAAGAGTACGGGGCTGGTCTTTGGAAGACTTTAGTCCTAATCCCTGCTCTGCTACTTGCTGCTGTGTGACCTTGAACAAGTCACTTTACTTTTCTGTACCTCACTTTCCTCATCTGTAAAATTGGGGTGAAATACCTGTTCTCCCTCTTACTTAGACTGTGAGCCCCCATATGAGATAGAGATTGTGTCTGATCTGATTATCTTGTATCTACCTCAGAGCTCACTATGGTGCTTGGCACAAAGTAAGCCTTTAACATACTATTGTTGATTATTATTAATAATAATAATTCCAACTCTATCACTTGCCTGCTGAGTGACCTGGGCAAGTCACTTAACCTCTCTCTACCTGTTTCATCATTTTCAAAATGAGGAATAAATACCTCTTCTCCCTCTACTTTAGACTGTGAGCCCTGTGTGGGACAGAGACTGAGTCCAATCTGACTCTATCTACCCCAGCTTTTAGTGCAGTGCTTGGTACATAGTAAGCATTTAACAAATAGCATTCATTCAATTGTATTTATCGAGCACTTACTGTTGTGCAGAGCACTGTACTAAGCACTTGGGAGAGTACAATACAACAATAAACAGACACATTCCCTGTCCACAATGAGATTACACAATTATTATTATAAGGAACCAGCAATTGCCAAATTGTACTTTCCAAGTGCTTAGTACAGTGCTCTGCACACAGTAAGTGTTCAATAAATACGATTGAATAAATGAATGAATGTATCCTCTTAGTGGCACTTGCCACTCAGAGTAGGCCACCTTGAATATCCACAAGCCCCAAGTCTGCTAAAGTTTCAGAGATTCAGAGATTCTGACTTTTTTTTTAACCCTGGCTCTGCACCTCAAAGTGGTGCTCTGCAGCTCATGGATGGACTGGAGGATTTGTGGAGTGGGAGGAGCAGCAGATGTAAAAAGTATAGCTGGAAAGGAGCAGCATAGGTGGTGGGATCACTGCCAAATGCCCATTTCCGCCCCCCATCTACCCTTTTTTCCCCTGACCCACCCACCAAATAGCACTGCTTGCTGGTGGAGGTCCACTGCCAACATGGGACCAAACAAATAACCCTACCCAAAAGGCCTCAGTGGTTACAGCATAAGAACAACAGATTCAAATTTTCACTTGCTATACATTGTCATCAGCATCATGAAAAGATAGGTCTAACACTGCACTCAAGATCAAGGATGTGAGCATTTATATCAGGTCCTCTCATAAAGAATTAATTGAATATTCAGACCAAAATATATGAATCAACATATATTTGGCTTTTTCTGACAAAAACTGCTCTTTTTTTGAACTCAAAATATTTATATAATTGAAGCTAAAATGTAATTTTTGCCTTAAACTATAATTTTCTAGTGTATGTCCAATATTTGTCCAAGATGGAGTCAGGAGAGAACTCCCATAATACTAGCCATCCTTGCAAAGTTCCTCATTTCTTCTTCTCTGGAATACAACCCAAGCTGTTATCTGGCAAAATCTGATGGTGGTGAAGTTATACAGCTAAATTAGAATAATAGACATCAGGTTTTTTCTTTTTATTTTAATGAATTTTTCCCTACTCATATTAAAAAAAGTCACTGGTTGAAAGCCTACCACTGCACACAAATGGAAACTTACTCATTTTTTATTTTTATTTTCCAGAGGCTCTTAGTGCAGTAATTTAGATTGAGAATGTTAAAAAAATTCCTAAATCTGAACAAAATGGAAACCTTAATCGACCTTCTGAAAAGAGAGACTATTTCAAAAGGAGATTTGTATTAATAAAGAACTTGCTGACATCTGGTGGTCAACTTCAAAATAGTTTGTCAAATTATATTTTTTAGAATAATCTGTAGTTTCAAGTGAACATGATAACATATTCCAGATTCATTTGTTTCAGTGAGGAAAGATATGAATGTTTGCAAGCTTTCAACTGTGGAGTCATGGTAGCCAATCATTTTTCTGTTTTGAAAGAATTACAAGAGGCAACAAAAGGGTGTGTTTAAAACACAGATTCTTGTTATGGTTCTTTACTTTTTATGGTATTTTAAAATGCTTACTATGTACCAGGCACTGTACTATGTGCTAATCAGGTTGGGTATAGTCTATGTTCTTCATGGGGATCACAGTCTTAAACCCTATTCTACCGATGAGGTAACTGAGGCACAGAGGAGTTAAGTGTCTTGCCCAAGGTCACACACAGCAGGCAAATGGCAGAGCTGGGTTTAGAACCCAGGTCCTCTGATCCCAAGACCGTGCTCTAACCACTAAGCAACACTGCTTCCAACCACTAATTTACTTTTTGCCCAAGTTTTGAAGTTTCCAAGGGAAAGGTAATACTTGCCATACTTAGTATGCAATGACCAATGCCTTATGTTAGCTGAGTCATTCCCAAGATTAGCCAAGATTTCCCACTCAATTCTCCAAGAGAAAGAATAGTTCCATAAGTAGCCATCAAGTGCCATCAAGCTAATCTGGTCCAATTGCTGTAGCTTCTTTATGTCAGCTACATTTTCCAAACTTCGGCAGCAATTTAATTGGATGGAAAAAGGCCCAAGTGAAAGGCTTTTTTTGAGAGTCCTATTTAACACTGCTATTCCCTCATTCTCCTGTCCCAAGATAGGCATTATTTTGATAGTATCAATCAAAATAAAGCAATTCAGGGGCTGTGCTATCTATCAGAAGATTAGTTAAAATGTCAATTTCAAATGTAGTATCTTAAAATGGGTTTGTATTTCAACTGAAAATGTTTTCTGATCCCTGGTTATTATCGAGATATAAATGTTTCCAATTTTAGCTGTATTCAGATAAATCCCTTTGGTTTTAAAGAGAGCAGCATGGAGAAGCAGTATGGTCTAGTAGAAAGAGCATAGGCCTGGGAGTTAGAGGACCTGGATTCCAATCCCATCTCCACCACTTGTCTATGTGGCCTTGAACAGGTCACTTTACTTCTCTGTGCCTCAATTTCTTCATCTGTAAAATAGGTATTAAATCCTAATTCCTCCAATTTAGGCTAGGAGCCCCATGTTGGATAGGGATTGTATCCAATCTGATTATCCCAGCACTTAGTACAGTGCTTGGCACAAAGTAAGCACTTAACAAGTACTTTAAAAAAAAGCATTAATTCATGGAATAGGGCCTTAATGGGGATTTTGCTGCCACATTAGTAATTAACTGAGTCCTCACTTGGCTCCTGAATACGGTCACAAGATCCCTTACCCTGGTACAAGCCATTAGGTATTCCCAGGGACTACCCTGGGTATTTAGAACCCACCCTATCGGGTGGCAACTTCCTGCAATCAGCAGCTTTGAACAAAAGCCACCTGCAGACATCTGCATCTGTAATTTTGAATTTTTGCCTCCCAGCAAGACAGAAGCTCCCCTAAATCAGCCCTAACCTCTCCAGCTCCCTTCCACCCCCTCATCCACTCTTTCAAACTTCTTAGCCATTTCGCAAGAGGAGTTTGTCTGCCCACTTTCAAAATCATTCCCCTCCACCTGTACATCTGATCCTTGTTTTTTTATGGTATTCCTTAAGCACTTACTAGGCACCATACTAGGCTAGGCACCATACTAGTCTCCGGGGTAGATTAAAGATAATTGGGTTGGACACTATCTTTGTCTGACATTGGGCTCAAAGTCTTAATCACCATTTTATGGATCCTTCTCTTCTCACCTTCTATATGTACTTGGGCTCACTCTTCTTCCCTTCCTAACCATCTTCAACTGCTCACTGCCTGATGGCTCCTTTCTCTTGGCCTTCAAATATGTCCTAGCTATTACCATTATTATTATTATGTTTAAGTGCTTATTATGTGTCAAGCACTGTTCTAAATGCTGGGGTAGCTACATCTTAATCAGGTTGCATACTGTCCCTGTCTTGTATGGGTTAAGAGTCTAAGTAGGAGGGAGAACAGGCATTGAATCCAGTCTAACAGATGAGAAAACTGAGGTACAGAGAAGTGAATGACTTGCCCCAGGTCACCCAGCAGAAAAGTGGAAGATCTGGGATAAGAACCCTGGTCCTCTGATTTCCAGGCTCACATTATTTCCACTTGTCCATCTCAAATCCTTGCCCAATTATCCCCTATTCAGCTATTGTTGTATCTCCTTCCTCCCATTTCTGTTCAACTTACTCAAACAGTATTCACCCACTGCCTACACTTCTCCTCCTCCAACTACCTTCTTGACCAATACAATATGGGTTTCACTTCCTTCACTCCACTGAAACTGCTCTCTCCAAAGTCACCAGGGACCTCCTTCTTGCCACATCTAATATACTTTACTATGTTCTGATTCTCCTCCATCTCTGTTGCCTTTGATGCTATGGACCACTCCCTTCTCCTGGAAACACTATCTGGCCTTTGGTTTTCTGACACATCTCTCCTAGTTCTCATCCTACCTCTCTGACCAATTCTTCTCAATCTCTTTTGCAGACTCTTCTTCTAACTCCCACTTCCTAACTGTTGCTGTCCATTTTGGGTCTCTTGCTAGTCTCAATTTACACTCACTCCTTAAGGTGCTCCTCTGCTTCAGTAGTTCAGCTGCCTGCTTCAAGTGGATGACTCCCAAATCTACCTGACCTTTCTCCTCCTCTGCCATCTTGGACATCTTCCTACCTCCAGGAAATCTCTACATGGATGTCTCGATGGTGCTTTATTCTTGATTCTTCCTTCTCTCCTTGAATAACCATTATTTAGCCTGTCACCAAATCCTGTAGGTTCTTCTTCCATAACTTTTTTTGGGGGGTATGATATTTGTTAAGTGCTATGTTCCAGGCCTTGAATTAAATGCTGGGATAGATACCAGATAATCAAGTCGAATACAGTCCATGTTTCACATGGGGCTCACAATGTTAATCTCCATTTACAGATGTGGTAACAGAGCCACAGATAAGTTAAATAACATGCCCAAGGTCACAAAGCAGACAAGTGGCAGAGCTGGAATTAGAACCTAGATCCTTCTGACTCCAGGCCTGTGTTCTATCCACTAGGCCATGCTGCTTCCAAGATCTGTCCTTCCTATCTTATCAGCTACCAATCAATCAATCAGTTGTATTTATTGAGTGCTGTGTGCAGAGCACTGTACTAAGCACTGGGGAGACTACATTACAACAGAGGTGGTAGACACATTCCATCACACTGATCTCAGCACTTGTCATGTCCCAGCTTTACTACTGCATTTCTCTTCTTGCTTATCTTCCTTCCTCCAGACCCTTACCCTCTCTAGTCTAGAGTTAACTTAGCTCCCTGGATCATTTTTCTTAATTGTCATTCTGGATCCATCTCCCCACTCCTCTTAAACTTCCTATGGTTGTTCATTTTTCTTTGCATCAAGCAGAAACTCCTGACCATTGGCTTTGAGACAAGCAATCAGCTATTTCTCTCCTACTTATTCACTCTCTTCTTCCACTATACCCCTGTTCAGAATTTTTTGTTCCTCTCAAGCTAACTGTGCCTCAATTTCATCTCTCCCACCATCCACCTCTTGCTCATGTCCTCTCTCCTGCCTGGAACTCCCTCCACCTTCATATCTGACAGACACAGCTTTCCCCATCTTCAAAGGCTTTCTGAAATAACATCTAATAGTAGTAGTAATAATGTAAATGATGATAATAATAATGGTGTTTATTAAGCAATTTCTTTGTGCCAAGCACTTTTCTAGAGACTGGGCAGATACAGGATAATCGTATCGGACACAGGGCTCACATCTCCTCCAATAGGTTCTTTCCCACTTAAGTTCTAATCTGTCCACTTTATATCCCTCCAGCTGCCTCTTCAGCACTCTTGTGATGCCTAAACACTTAAGTATTCACAAACCCCAGAGCAATCATGTATTACTTCCTCTTATCTATAATTTATTTTAATATCTGTCTCCCCTGCTAGATTGTAAGCTCCTAGAAGGCAGGAATTTTGTCTTCTAACATTATTGTACTCTCCTAAGGGCTTCGTAGGGGCTCAGATATTATTGGTGGAGGAGCCTATACCTATGGCCATAAACGAGGACTGCACCCACTGCTGGTTAAATAATCAACATCCTCAATATGGCCCTGGATCTGGGGTCCTGGAAATCTAGAGAGTTGCTAGAGCTGAGCTGTGCTATCGTTTATAGTGTTGCCCGAGGCACTAGGTGGGGACTTTAGGGAATCCCACTAAAATCTAAGAGCCATCTCATTTCAAACGTGTAAGTGAATCTACCCTTTCAGATCTCCCAGCACTCGTTATGTTCCAGATTGCCAGCTGGGGGTTCAAGACCATTCCTAAGGTAGTGAACTGGTTTTTCTGCCTAAAGAGAGTGACAGTGCAAAAGTTGCATTCAGCTGAATCTAAATGGTGACAGAAATATTACATTTTAGAAATGATGAAAAACAGTGTATAATCACCCTATATATCTTAAAGAAATACTATAAAACATCCACACACTATGCATACGTGCCAACTTCTCATTTTGAGGGTGAGGTGGATTTAGGAGTGGGGTGTCTGGCTCAGAACCTTGAGAAGTTGGGGCACTAGGGGCAGAACTTTGCTGAGAAAGGGAGGGTGTGTGATGGGGAAGGCAACAGTTTCCGCTCTCAAGCCACTACTGGTTTACTATCCTGGCCCAGTCTTTCCCTAACCCTGTTGCCAAAGCTTTTGCTTGGAGGGGGAGGCTGGACTACAACTCAGGAAGGGGAAGGGGTGGGGTGGTGTCTGCTACACTGGGAGCACTAACCGTTCCTATGATGAAGGTTCAAACAAACAACAACAAAAAACCTCTAGAGCATAAGATGGGGGCTAAGGGGGAAAATTGGGAAGATTGAAGGGGAATTAGTTTGAGGTGTGGGGAAAAGGACAGGAAAGCTACTGGTAACAATGGAGGGGGGGCAGAATGAGGGGAAAGGGAGTAAGAAGGCATATGTAATGGAATTTTTACTTGCCCATAGAGGTCAGCCATCATACTGGGACCAATTCTAGAATGAATCCCATCTAATACTACACTTTCAAGGAACTTAATCTGGTTGTATCATGGGGTTCACTCATCTACTCATGGATGTAAGAAAGGGGCACTACCAGTCAATTGTATTTACAATAGTTAGTAGACCTAACCCCTGACCTCTAGGAGCTTACAATCTAGCAGGGGAGATGGACACTAAAATGCTTTACAGTTAGGGGAAAACAACACAATTTAAAGATACCTACCTCAGTGCTAGGGGAGGAGGAAGGATGAGTCAGGAAAGAAAAGGATGAAGAACCCATGCACTTGTCCTGTTGTTCCTTCCTCACTTCATGACATATAGTCTGGAGGTGACAATTGAGGATTCATGAATAGGCAATGTGGAAGTGCTGAAGTAGCATTACTGGGGGAAGTGGAGTTGGGAGATGGGAGATTAGTCAGGAAAGACTTCCTGGAGTAGATGTGATTTTATAAGGCTTTTGAAGATGGGAAAAGTAGAAAGGATGAGATGCTGCTGAATTGTGCTCTTAGTTCATCCAGAATCATTTAATTGGATTAATCATTTTAGTAATAGTGTTATTTATTGAGCTCCTACTGAGTGTAATGTGCTATATTAAGTACCTGGAAAAGTTCAATAGCAGCACAGGACAAGTTCCCCGCCACAAGGAACTTGCACTAAAATAATGGAATCAGAATAAATAATTGAATGCACATATAATAATAATGGTATTTATGAAGAATTTATTATATGCCAAGCAGTTTACTAAGTACTGGAGTACATTCAAGATAATCAAGTCAGACACAGCCCCTCTCCCACATGGGACTCACAGTCTAATGCAGAAGAATAGGTATTGAATCCTCATTTCACAGTTGAGGAAACTGAGGCACAGAGAAGTTAAGTGACTTGCCCAAGTTCACACAGTAGGTAAGTGGCAGAGGCTGTATTAGAACCCAGGTCCTCTGACTCCCAGGACCATGTTCTTTCCATTAGGACATGCTGCTTTCCAACAAGAAGTGGACTAGCTACAGACCACTTACATACACAAGAGGTGAAGATGGATATAAATAAATACAAAAGTGCTATAGGTGACTGCCCTCGAGGTGTTGGGAATTAGGGAATATTTGTTGGAGGAGGTGGAATTTTAGGATGGCTTTAAAGGAAGGAGAGACTGAGAACTGACAGATTTGGGAGACATTTGGCTCATTTCATGAGAAGCAGCGTGGCTCACTGAGAAGCAGCGTGGCTCACTGAGAAGCAGCGTGGCTCACTGAGAAGCAGCGTGGCTCACTGGAAAGAGCACGGACTTTGGAGTCAGAGGTCATGGGTTCGAACCCCGGCTCTACCACTTGTCAGCTGTGTGACTTTGGGCAAGTCACTTAACTTCTCGGTGCCTCAGTTACCTCATCTGTAAAATGGGGATTAAGACTGTGAGCCCCACGTGGGACAACCTGATTCCCCTGTGTCTACCCCAGCGCTTAGAACAGTGCTCGGCACATAGTAAGCGCTTAACAAATACCAACATTTTTTTTTTTATTTTATTGACTGAGGACAAAATAAGAGAAGGGAATGGGGGAAAGGGGAGGGAGGGGGAGAGAGAGAGGCCAGTGGGAGGAGGAGGCAGGGAAAGTTGGGAGAGAAACCGTGAAAAGAGACAAAGGGAGTGAGGGAAGGAAAGAATTAAAAAAGGAGCCAGACTTTCTGCTGTTGGTCAGTATTGTCAACTCTGCCCTGCCACCAGTCATGTGCCTGAGGCTATAGTACCAGACCAAGCTAGTCCAGTGGAATCAGTTTTGCTGCTGCTCAGGTGGTGACGGGAGCAGATGAAGTTGTGTAGTTGTGGAACATTGCCTCCACAGTGGCTCCTGTACTTAAACCCTCACCTCAGCCTCAGACATCTGATTGATTTTCTAGGTAGGCCCAGAGCAAGAAGTAGTATGGCTTAGTGGAAAAAGCATGGGCTTGGGAGGCAGAGAATGTGGGTTCTAATCTTGGCTCTGCCAGCTGTCTGCTGTGTGACCTTGGGCAAACCACTTCACTTCTCTGTGCCTCAGTTACCTCATCTGTAAAATGGGGATTAAGCCTGTAAGCCCCACATGGGACAACCTGATTACCTTGTATCTACCCCAGCACTTAGAACAGTGCTTGACACATAGTATGTGTTTAACAAATACAATTATTATTATTATTATTATTATTAAGAGAAGATTTCAGAGCCCCCTTCATAGTTGTTGGACAGCCCAGGTACCTGTAGCTTGCCCAACATGTCCCAAAATCTGTAGTCACACCCTCACACACTTGTCTCCATGGAGTAATAATGTTGGTATTTGTTAAGTGCTTACTATGTGCTGAGCACTGTTCTAAGCACTGGAGTAGATACAGGGTAATCAGGTTGTCCCACATGAGGCTCACAGTCTTAATCCCCATTTTACAGATGAGGTAAGTGAGGGACTGAGAAGTTAAGTAACTTGCCCAAAGTCACACAGCTAACAGGTGGCGGAGCTGGGATTAGAACCCATGACCCCTGACTCCTAAACCCCTGCTCTTTCCACTGAGCCACGCTGCTTCTCTAAAGCAGCGTAGATACCCCCACTGCCCCAGTGGAGCTTGGTCCTCCTGGAGCTGGTGAACCATTATGATAAGTGGAAGTGACAACTTTAGAAGATGGAGAAGCAGAGTCTGAATAATTCGCAGACTAATGAGTCTCTGAATGATCAAGAATGGATTATACATTATTAATTAAAATTCCATCCAGAAATAATCTCCTCAATTTTTCCAAGAACAAGTTTAGCATTTTAGCTTCATTTCTTCTACTCAGTTATCAATGATTTCTTTTCTTCAAGATTCATGGATATGTTTAATGTTTCCTTAAAGGAAATAATAAAATATGGAACTCCAAAAATAAAACAGAAATACCTGAGAAAATAAAAAGAATAGTATTAGGGTACCAGCTTTGTGTAGGGTATGTTATAGAAAAATGGTGGAAAGTTGGTTAGTCTTGGAAGGGCAAGTTGGTTCTAAGTCCCAACCCTTTAAACCCTCACTAGGTTGGCCATTCATATTGTTTTCAGCTGGTCTGACCACTTTCTGATATTAACACTGTATTGGAAGGCTTAATGCCTGGTATTCTTATTTAAACATCCTACCTTCTTCCACCTTGATTCCTGCCATTTAGTCACATGATTTGGAAGCATCACCTATGTTTACAGGAACCTGGGAGGGAAACACAATGGTTCTGGAGCAAGGGAGGCAGTCGGGGGTTGCCCTGGAAAAACACTGTATGTTCTACAGATTTCCTCAAAGAATCATTTTGGATGTCCTTATGATGCCTTGATACTCTGGTATGTTAAATGACATATATCTATTGTTTCTGGTTGAAGCAGCATAGCCTAGTGAAAAGAGCACCAGTCTGGGAGTCAGAGAACCTGGGTTCTAGTCCTGGCTCCTCCACTTGTCAGCTGTATGGCCTTGGGCAAGTCATTGGACTTCTCTGTGCCTCAGTTTCCTCATCTGCAAAATGGGATTCAGTGCCCACTCTCCCTCCTACTTAGAATCTGAGCCCCATGTTGGGCCTGATTATCTTGTATCTACCCCAGCATTTGGTATAGTGCATGATTGTGGCATCTTGGAGCTGAGCTTGCCACGAGTGCACTGTAGGTGCATAACTATAATTACTTTTTTTTCAATAACCTTAATGACTCGGCAGACAAATGACAAATCTTTCTGGGTAATGGAAGGTCCCATGAGCTATTACAGTTACCGCTGGCAATGGGAATTTGCTTGCTAACTCGTGTCCCATCACGGGCTCTTGTTACATGTGGTCCTCCCGGTCACTGAAAGCAGCCAGTAACCCCTCTTCTTCTGCTTCCAGCTGCCTCGAGATCCAGCTCTGGCTTCCAGCATGACAGGCCATTTCTAAAATAGACACTGGTATCCTGCATGGTCTTCTGTCCCTTCCCCAGCACAGAAAAAACAAGAGCATAGACATATTTGTAGTGCCATTTTTCAACTGGTTGGCCCCACCAGGAACGAGAGGGAGGGGTTGACAGGAATGGAGGAGGACTCGCCACTTCTTAGGTGGGTGCAGATTCAGGAGGGAGGGGCGTTCAGCTCTGAAAGTGAAAATTGGTCAAGGCTGTGACTCTACCTGTATCCCATCCCCCAGTGATAAAAGCAGGCCATGCTGGTGAGTCCTCAGAAGAGGAACTCTACTAGTCTTTAGCCCCTATGCTCTAAAAAGCAGGTCAGGAGAGAAAGTATTTCCTGGTTCTAATGCTTTCTCACCAGCCCAGACAGATTTATTGAACCAAGCTGTCCTAGCTAATGAACTTTTGACTAGTGACTTTTTTAATCAAAGGAAAGATTTTGAAGAGGCTATTATGGAGTTGGCTTCTATGTCTCTGATATTGAAAGGAATCAAGTGTAGTGACAATAATGGAGTCACCTACCAAAGGTTGGGGATAAGCCTCAAACCTGAGACCTCAGAACAGAAGAACTGATTGTAGGGCTAATGGCTTATTTCTCCAAAAAGATGTATTCTGCCCCCTAATTGGACCATCTCCATTTCTCAGTTGCATTCTCCAGTGACTAGTGACTAATAAAGAAATGACTTCTATCCAACACCAGGGTTTGGAAATGCACAAATAAATCCCATCTTTGATAGGCAAGAAATGTCTCCAATAAATGAAATGTCATGTTGACTTGCTGCTCCATCTGTTTCTAGCCCAGTTATTGAGCATGAGCCATCTACTCTTTTTCATGCCATCACAAACTCAATAGCATCTTTCCTGAGGTGTCTAAGTGCCTAAGGTGTTGAGGTTAATTATTTTTAATGGTATTTAAGTGCTTACTATGTTCCAGGCACTGTACTAAGTGCTGGGATAGATACAAGCTAATCATGTTGGACACAGTCCATGACCCACATGGGGCTCAAAGTCTTAATCCCCATTTTATAGATGAGGTGACTGAGGCACAAAGAAACTAAATGACTTGCCCAAGGTCATACAGCAGTCAAGCGGTGGAACAGATTAGAAACAAAGTCCTCTGACTCCTGCCCGTGCTCTATCTACTAGGCCATGCTGCTTCTCTTAGTCTTAAGAATAGTCTTAAATATCCAAATGAATCCCAAACTCACTGTTCAATTTTCTTCTCAGAACCCAAGTTAGATTTAGAATGTAAAGACTTGTAGTTAAGTACCTCATTTTGATTCTGGCAAGGATCTGGGCAATTTGTTTAGTCAAAGACTTAGGGCATTGTTCAGCGATAACAAACATACAGTCTAATGTGTACCAGATGTCTATTATGGTGACTCAGGCTCCTGGAAAAATGCCAAAGCAGGAAACCTTATTGTTGCAATTTGAGTGCTATATGCCTAGCCTGGATATCAGTTCAAGTCATAATTGCATAGCTTATAGTGCTGTAAGTGCATCCAAACTCTAAATCTTACTTTCAATGATGCTCTGCAGATGCCCGTCATTATGGGAGTAATCTCCTTCTCTGAGATTGTTTGCTGTTGCTTCCTTATCAATCAATTTCAATAGCCAGGAATGCTTATGATATATGAATTATATAGTCATATTGGCTCTCAATTCGAAATTTCAAATTTACTTTCCCCCATTTTAATGAATGGTATCAACAGACACCCTTGTACTCAGTAAGATGAAGGTTTTCAACTGGGAATAGTTGAACCCTGGGGGTACTTCAAAGTCCAACTGGGGGTATAGTCATTCTCACTGATAATTTGGGGGGAAAGTGGGAACTCAGAGGAGCCCAGCAAAAAAAAAATAGCAAAAGCGGGAACAGGTGAGGATAGAAACTGCTTTGGCAGCTTCTAGCACCAGCTCCCGTGCCTTGGCCCCTGAAGTCACGAAAGCCCAATAGGAGCAGTTTCTTGTCTCTTCTGCCCCAGCTGCTGTAGTTGCTCTCTGCTCCCCCAGACAGTGGTGAGTATTTCTGGCTTATTTAGGAAAGAATTAATGGTATCCTATAATGTGATTGTTATTTTCTACTAACTGGAATCTGTTCAACTTACAAAATGTCTCACTATATGCCTGTCTCAAATGTGAGTGTTCTGTCCTGTAGGGGGAGTTTGCTAGACAAAGACTTTCTGAATGGCACCAGTGGGCAGTGTTCTCTCTTAGCTTTATTCATTCATTCATTCATTCATTCAACTGTATTTATTGAGCACTTACTGTGTGCAGAGCACTGTACTAAGCACTTGGAGTGTACAATTCGACAACAAATAGAGGCAATCCCTGCCCAACAACGGACTCAGACTAAAAGGGTGAGACAAACAGCAAAACAAGTAGTCTGGCGAAAATATCATCAGGATAGATAGAATCATAGATATATACACATCATTAATAAAATAGAGTAATAAATGACATATACAAATATACACAAGTACTGTGGGGAGGGGAAGGAGGTAGAACAGAAGGAGGGAGTAGGGGCAATGGGGAGGGGAGGAGGGGCAGAGGGAAAGGGACGACTCAATCTTGGAAGGCCTCCTGGAGGTGGTGAGCTCTCAGTAGGGCTTTGAAGAGGGGAAGATAATTAGTTTGGCGAATGTGAGGTGGGAGCTTTAATGCCCTCCATGGAAACAGACAGGGAAAAATGTTTGTAGGCCCTACATGAGCAAGATAAAAAAATTAACATAAAGGGTACCTTGTATGGAAAAAGATTAATTTCTGCATAATTACAGGTGGCAGCCATAGTTTTCCACACAAGATACCTAGACTAGATACAATATAATGTTTAGTCCACCAAGCCATGAGCATGCCAAGGCAGACCCCAGGCAAGAGGAGAGCTGAGTGCTCAGTCTTTCCTCCCAGTTCATCCCCAGTGACGGAGCAAGTGAATGTTGGTAGAGTCACAGACAGGCGGGTTGTCTTGAGGTACTATTAGACATTAATAAATCATTTTAAGCTCATTGTGGATAGGGAATGTGCCTACCAATCTGTTGTATTGTACTCTTCTGAGTGCTTAGTACAATGCTGTGCACATAGTAGGCACTCAATAAATACAACTGATACATCTATTGATTAGATGACTGCTAGACAGCAAAGTCCCAGCCAAAGCGGTGTGCTTTAAGAACCCTACAAATGGAACGGCTTGAAAGATGGCAAGGGAATTACAGGGAGGGCAAGGGTAAAAGGTACATGACCCAGAGTGCAAAGGGATTAGTTTGCCTACAATTCCCAGAAGCCATTTATTAGTCATTTTGGGAGTTTACCTCCTTTTCATTCATTCATTCATTCAATTCATTCAATTGTATTTATTGAGCGCTTACTGTGTGCAGAGCACTGTACTAAGCACTTGGAAAGTAAAATTCCACAACAAATAGAGACAATACCTGCCCACAATGGGCTCACAGTCTAGAAGTGGGGAGACAGACATCAAAACAAGTAAACAGGCATCAGCAGCATCATTATAAAGAAATAGAATTATAGATATATACACATCATTAATATAAATAGAATTACAATTATAAATATGTACATATATACACAAGTGCTGTGTATATGTTGCTCCAAAGCAGGAGAGTTCTAGCCCCCTCTGGGCAGAGCTTAATTTTTATAAGGAACTGCCCCTCTGAGAGAGCTCAGTCTTTGTACTGCATTAGTCCCTCTTGGTAGCTACTGCCAGTTGCCTAATATATTCTATCCTGGAGGCCTGCTAAAAGAAGTCTTCTATGCGGTGAAGTTTTTCTCTCTGTCTTGCCATTACCTGTGATTAAAGGGGCTAAAATGATCTCATTTGGGCTGATTTAAGATTAAACATTTTCCATGACTTTTTTAATATTTGTTAAGCGCTTGTTATGTGTCAAACACTGTTCTTAAGCACTGGGATAAATAGAAGTTACTCAGATTGGCCACAGTCACGGTCGCACACAGGGCTCACAGTCTAAGAAGGAGGGAGAGCAGGTCTTGAATCCCCATTTTACAGTTGAAGAAACTGAAGCACAGAGAAGTGAAGTGACTTGCCCAAGGTCACACCGCAGTAAACGGTAGAATAAGGATTAGAACCCAGGTCGTATGACTCCCAGGCCCACACTCTTTCCACTAGGCCATGCTGCTTCCCATAAGCAAAAGTCTTAGTCTCAGGGTGGCTAGGTGGCTGCTAAGGACAAATGGTCTCTCCTAAAAAGTAATCTGATTAATCTGTGTATGTTATTTCTGACCTTACTTGGATTTATTGATAATTAAGAGGACCACAAACATGCTATCCCTCCTCGACTCTGCCGACCTCCTCCTCCACCATACCGCGCCCACTCACCGACTCGGTCACACCCTCGATCTCGTCATCTCCTACCGCTGCACTATCTCCTCACTCACCAACTCTGAAATCCCTCTCTCTGACCATAACCTTCTCACCTGCCTCATCTCTCACACTCCCTCCCCCTGCAAATCTTCGCTACTGCCCCACAGAGACCTCCGCTCTCTCGATCCCATCCGTCTTTCCAATAGCATCTCGCCTCACCTTGCCGCCCTGTCCTCTCTTCCCACTCTTGACGAGCGGGTCTCCGCTCTCAACTCCACCCTCTCTACTCATCTCGACTCTCTCGCCCCCCTTTCCCTCCGCCGCTCTCGCTCCACTAACCCACAGCCCTGGATCACCTCCTCCGTCCGCCTCCTACGCTCCTATGCTCGAGCTGCTGAGCGCTGCTGGCGAAAGTCCAAGCACCAAGCCGACCTCACACACTTCAAATTTATCCTTTCCTGCCTTAACTCTGCCCTCTCCTCCGCCAGGCAAAGCTTCTTCTCCTCCCTCATCGACACCCATGCCCGTCACCCCCGCCGACTGTTCCGGACCTTTAACTCTCTCCTTAGGCCCCCTGTTCCTCCCCCTCCCCCATCTCTCACCCCTAATGATCTGGCCACCTATTTCCTCACGAAAATCAACACGATCAGGTCTGAGCTCCCCAAAGTCACCCCTCCGCCTCTCCCCTCCCCCCCCAACAACCCCCTCCCCTACTTTCCCATCCTTCCCTGCAGTATCCTCAGAGGAGATCTCCTCCCTCCTCGCAAGTGCCACCCCCTCCACCTGCGCCTCGGACCCCATTCCCTCTCACCTTCTTAAAACCATCGCCCCTGCCCTCCTCCCTTCCTTAACTTCTATTTTTAACCACTCAATCTCCAAGGGCTCCTTCCCCTCTGCCTTCAAACATGCCCACGTCTCTCCCATCCTAAAAAAACCCGCTCTTGACCCCACTTCCCCCTCCAGTTATCGTCCTATCTCCCTACTACCCTTCCTTTCCAAAATCTTAGAACGAGTCGTCTACAATCGATGCCTAGAATTCCTTAACTCCCATTCTCTCCTAGACCCCCTCCAATCTGGCTTCCGTCCCCTCCACTCTACCGAGAGACTGCTCTCTCTAAGGTCACCCATGACCTCCTTCTTGCCAAATCCAATGGCTCCTACTCCATTCTGATCCTCCTTGACCTCTCTGCTGCCTTTGACACTGTCGACCATCCCCTCCTCCTCCATACCTTATCTCACCTTGGCTTCACGGACTCTGTCCTCTCCTGGTTCTCCTCTTACCTCTCTGGCCGATCATTCTCGGTCTCCTACGCTGGAGCCTCCTCCCCCTCCCATCCTTTAACTGTTGGAGTTCCTCAAGGGTCAGTTCTTGGCCCTCTTCTGTTCTCCATTTACACTCACTCCCTCGGTGAACTCATCCGCTCTCACGGCTTTGACTACCATCTCTACGCAGATGACACGCAGATCTACATCTCCGCCCCTGTCCTCTCCCCCTCCCTTCAGGCTCGCATCTCCTCCTGCCTCCGGGACGTCTCCACCTGGATGTCGGCCCGCCACCTAAAACTCAACATGAGCAAGACTGAGCTCCTCATCTTCCCTCCCAAGCCCGGTCCGCTCCCAGACTTCTCCATCATCGTGGATGGCACGACCATCCTTCCCGTCCCGCAGGCCCGCAATCTCGGTGTCATCCTTGACTCGTCCCTCTCGTTCACCCCACACATCCTATCCGTTACCAAGACCTGCCGGTTTCACCTCTACAATATCGCCAAGATCCGCCCTTTTCTCTCCACCCAAACGGCTACCTTACTATTACGGGCTCTCGTTATATCCCGGCTAGACTACTGTGTCAGCCTTCTCTCTGACCTCCCTTCCTCCTCTCTCGCCCCGCTCCGGTCTATTCTTCACTCCGCTGCCCGGCTCATCTTCCTGCAGAAACGATCTGGGCATGTCACTCCCCTTCTTGAACAACTCCAGTGGTTGCCTATCGACCTCCGCTCCAAACAAAAACTCCTCACTCTAGGCTTCAAGGCTCTCCATCACCTTGCCCCTTCCTACCTCTCCTCCCTTCTCTCTTTCTACCGCCCACCCCGCACGCTCCACTCCTCTGCCGCCCACCTCCTCGCCGTCCCTCGGTCTCGCCTATCCCGCCGTCGACCCCTGGGTCACATCCTCCTGCAGTCCTGGAACGCCCTCCCTCCTCACCTCCGCCAAACTGATTCTCTTTCCCTCTTCAAAACCTTACTTAAAAATCACCTCCTCCAAGAGGCGTTCCCAGACTGAGCTCCTCTTCCCCCTCTACTCCCTCTGCCATCCCCCCTTTACCTCTCCGCAGCTAAAGCCTCATTTTCCCCTTTTCCCTCTGCTCCTCCACCTCTCCCTTCCCATCCCCACAGCACTGTACTCGTCCGCTCAACTGTATATATTTTCGTTACCCTATTTATTTTGTTAATGAATTGTACATCGCCTTGATTCTATTTAGTTGCCATTGTTTTTACGAGATGTTCTTCCCCTTGACGCTGTTTAGTGCCATTGTTCTTGTCTGTCCGTCTCCCCCGATTAGACTGTAAGCCCGTCAAACGGCAGGGACTGTCTCTATCTGTTGCCGACTTGTTCATCCCAAGCGCTTAGTACAGTGCTCTGCACATAGTAAGCGCTCAATAAATACTATTGAATGAATGAATGAAAGAGTAGGCCGTTCTTTTGTTTCAAATGTGACTGGTTCATATTTTCTGTTGCAGTTGCAGTTCTCCAGAATTCCAGCAGAGGTCATGTATGCTTTTCTAATCAAGATTCCGTGGACACCTGGGATGTCTGGCTTAAAAAAAATTGTCCCAACTATGTTCAGGGAGAACTACCTTTAAGTTCTTATGGCTTCAACAAGATTTAAATTGAAGAGTTTTATTACACACTGTATTAATTACATTTCGTTTTAAGCTTATCAAGTGGGGGTTGTCATAGTAGTAAAACAATATAACTAGTATTTATTGAGCACTTACTGTGTGTAGAGTGAGCAGCGTGGCTTAGTGGAAAGAACACGGGCTTGGGAGTCAGAGGTCGTGGGTTCTAATCCCGGCTTTGCCACTTGTCAGACTTTGGGCAAGTCACTTAATTTCTTTGTGCCTCAGTTACCTCATCTGGAAAATGGGGATTAAGATTGTGAGCACCATTTGGGACATCCTGATAATCTTGTATCTCCCCCAGAGTTTAGAACAGTGCTTGGCACATAGTAAGCACTTAACAAATACCATTATTACTATTATTACCATAGAGTTATAGTACCATTAAATCCATTTAATGCAGGCATTGACACCTTTATGTTGTTACCCTGCCATTTCAGGGAATTGGAGCTCCATATACCTCTCTGTGCCCAATTCCCAAGGCTGGAGCTGAGGTTGGGCTCTGGTTCCCAATGCTCCTTACCACTCAGTCCCCTCCCTGTCAGTGTCCTGGCTTGCTCTGCCTCCTGCCCACCTGTCGGTTCTTGCTGCTCCTTCCCTTTGCCACCCACCCCACACCATTTAACCTTCTCCCCTGACTGCTGCCTAAGAAAACCCAAAGAACCCTGTGGTAACAAAGTTTTTATCTCAGCAGACAGCAGGAGGTGGGGGGAGAGGGTCACAAAACAGCCATGCGTCCACAATATCAGTGGTGTTGATGGGGCCTGGAATGTGCTCCACTGCCCCTGCCATATGCCACCCTGAGATGACTGACGGCCTTCATACCACCTGAAGCCAGGCCTCTGTTTCCTGCTGATGAGGTGTCAGAGGTGTTTTGTTCCATGGCCACAGAGTTCAATTATCCTTACCAGCCATCTTGTAATATTTGGCACTGGGCACAAGGGGACTGGGTGAAAGTGTGGATGCACAAACCATAAATCTTCCTGGCAGGACAACCTTTCCTTTTCTAACAAATCATGTATGAGCAATGGCAAGCAGCCAGAATAGGTGTCCTCCTATATTTTAATGAGCACACTGTGTGCTTGTATGCCAAAGTTCCTTTCTCAGTGGTCCTCAGATTCATGGTTACAGTTTCACCCTCAGGAGATTGCACTTAAGGTCAACTCTACTAAGATGTCTGAACTAACATTAATTGTTGATATTAAGCATTTCTAGTGCATTCAGTTCTATGAGTGCTTATAAATATGCATAGAATCCTGTTACTGTAAGTGATCTTGAGCGATCATCTAATTTAACCCAATCATTTTCTGTCACCACTCTCCAGGAGCTTACACCCTAATAAGACATAGCATAGATATACAACCATGTAATTTATTGATAAAATTGAAACCATCTCCCCTGCTCCTCTCTAGTTCCTGCCTCCTTCCATCCCCTCTTTGATTCTCCCAATTTCCCAACAATCTCTCCAGAAGATCTCCCACCTCCTCTCAAATTTTACCTCCTCCACCTGCATTTCTGCCACCATACTTTCATACCTTATTAAAATACTTTTCCCCTCCTCAATGGCTTCTTCCCCACTACTTTCAAACCTGCCCGCACATCTATCCTAAAAGAACCCCTCCCAAGGCCCCATGGCATCTTCTAGTTATTGCCTCATCTCCCTCCTACCATTCCTCTCCAAACTCTTCAAGCAAGTTATTTACACCCACTGCCTCCACTTCCTCTCCTCATTTGGCTTCTGGCCCCTCCTCTCCACAGAAACTGTTCTCTCCATATTTCTGACCTCTTTCTTGCCAAATCAAAGGGTCTTTACTCCATCTGAATCCTCCTCGATCTCTCGGCAGCCTTGACACTGAGGACCACCTCCTTCTGGAAACATTATCTAATCTTAGCTTCATTGACACTGTCCTCTCCTGGTTCTTCTCCTAGCTCTCTGGTACTTTTTCTCAGTGCTTTCACCAGTTCATCCCCCACCTCCCACCCTCTGATTCAAGATTAAGTTCTGGGTCCCCTTCTATTCTCCATCTATATCCACTCCCTTGAGGATCTCATTTACTCCCATGGCTTCAATTACAATCTCTATATAGATGATTCCCAAATCTACCTCTCCAGCCCTGACTTCTCTCTTCTTCAGTTTCACATTTTCTCCTGCCTTCAGGATATTTGGAGTTGCCACCAACACCACAAACTCAACATGTCCAAAACAGAAGGACTCATCTCCCCACCCAAACCCTGTTCTTCTAATCAATTATTCATATATTTTGAGCACTTAAAATGTGCTTAGCACTGGACTAAGTGCTTGGGAGAGTACAATATAATACTATAACAGATATATTCCCTGCCCACAACAAACTTATAGTCTAGAGGGAGAGACAGACATTAATATAAATAAATAATGGCTATGTACATAATTGCTGTGGGGTTGGGAGGGGAGATGAATAAAGGGAGCAAGTCAGGTTGACATAGAAGGGAGTGGTAAAAAAGGAAAAGAAGGCTTAGGGAAGTTGTCTTGGAGGAAATGGACGGCACGACCATCCTTCCCGTCTCACAGGGCCTCAACCTTGGTGTCATCCTTGATTCAGCTCTCTCATTCAACCTACACAGCCAATCCGTCACCAACACCTGCCAGTCTCACCTTTACAATATCACCAAGATCCGCCCTTTCCTCTCCATCCAAATGGCTATCGTGCTGGTACAAGCTCTCATAATATCCCGACTGGATTATTGTGTCAGCCTCCTCTCTGATCTCCTTTCCTCCTGTCTCTCCCCACTCCAGTCTATTCTTCATTCCACTGCCTGGATCATCTTCCTACAGAAAAGCTCTGGGAATGTCACTCCCCTCCTCAAAAACCTCCAGTGGTTGCCTATCAACCTTTGCATGAAACAAAAACTCCTCACTCTTGGCTTCAAAGCTCTCCATCACCTTGCCCCCTCCTCCCTCACCTCCCTTCTCTCTTTCTTCTGCCTACCCTGTACACTCTGCTCCTCTGCCGCTCACCTCCTCACTGTCCCCCCTTCACGCTTATCCCGCCGTCGATCCCTGGCCCACGTCCTACCGCTGTCCTGGATTGCCCTCCCTCCTCACGTCCGTGAAACTAACTCTCTTCCCCTCTTCAAAGCCCTACTGAGAGCTCACCTCCTCCAAGAGGCCTTCCCAGACTGAGCCCCCCCTTTTCCTCTGCTCCCCCTCCCCTCCCCCCCGCCTCTCCCCCTTCCCCTCCTCTCAGCACTGTGCCCATTTGTAGATATTATTACCCTATTTATTTTGTTAATGAGGTGTACATCCCCTTGATTCTATTTATCTTGATGATGTTTTCTTGTTTTTGTTTTGTTCTGTTTTGCTTTGCTTTGCTGTCTGTCTCCCCCATTTAGACTGTGAGCCCATCACTGAGCAGGGATTGTCTCTATCTGTTGCCAAATTGTACATTCCAAGCCCTTAGTACACTGCTCTGCACATAGTAAGCACTCAATAAATACTATTGAATGAATGAATGAATGCCTTCAAAAAGGTTTTGAAGGGCAGGGGAGTAATTGCCTGTCAGATATGAAGAGGGAGGGCATTCCAGGCCAGAGGCAGCAGGTTGGTGAGGGGTTGGCAGCGAGATAGACAAGATTGAGGTTCAGTGAGTAGGATAGTAATAGAGGAGGAAGCTGTGCAGGATGAGTTGTAGTAGAAGACTAGAAGTGAGATAGGAGAGGGAGGGCAAGGTGACAGAGTGCTTTAAAGCCAATGGTAAGAAGTATGTTTGATGCGGGGGTAGATGGGGAACCACTGAGGGTTCTTGAGGAGTGGGGAAACATAGACTGAACGTTTTTGTAGAAAAATGATCTGGGAAACAGAGTGAAGTATGGCCTGGAGTGGGGAGAAACAGGAGGCTGGGAGGTCAGCAAGAATGCTCATATTGTAATCAAGGTGGGATAGGATAAGTGCTTGGATTAATGCAGTAGCAGTTTGGATGGAGAGGAAAATAGATTTGAGTGACGTTTTGGAGGTTGAACCGACAGGATTTGGTGATAGATTGAACATGTGGGTTGAATGAGAACAGAGTCAAGGAAAATGCCAAGGTTTCAGACAGGACACAGGAAGGATGGTGGTGCTGTCTACAGTGATAAGAAAGTTAGGAGAAAGACAGGGTTTAGGTGGGAAGATAAGGAGTTCTAGGCATGGTAAATTTGAGATGATGGCAGGACATCCAAGTAGAGATGTCTTGAAAGAAGGAGGAAATGTGAGACTGCAGAGAAAGCAGCATGGCCTAGTGGGTAGAGCACCGGTCTAGCAGTCAGAGGATCTGGGTTCTAACGCCAGTTCCAAAACTTGCCTGCTGTGTAACCTAGGCAAGTCACTTTCCCATCACTGGAGATACCATCACCATCCCCTGTCTCACGAGCTCACAATCTTGGTATTATCCTCTACTCATCGCTCTCATTCAACCCACGTATTCATTCGGTCACCAAACCCTGCCAGTTCTACCTTCACAACATCTCTAGACTCCACCCCATCCTTTCCACCCAAACTCTTGCCACTCTGATCCAAGAATTTATATTGGCTTCCTCAGCCTACTTCCTCTCCTTCCAGTCAATACTTCACTCTGCTGCCTGGATCACTTTAAAAAACTAAACAAACTGTTCAGTCCTTGTCTCCCCACTCCTTAAAACCCACCAGTGGTTGCCCATCCACTGCATCAAACAGTCTACTAAACCACACTGCTTCCCCAGATTATATTGTATCTACCCCAGCATTTAGTACAGTGCTTGGCACATTTTAAGTACTTAAATCTCATTAAAAAAGTAATCAGTGTGGTAGCAATTTGGATGAAGGGGAAAAGGTGGATGATTGGGAAGAGCTTGGCTTAGTGGAAAGAGCAGAAGTCTTGGGAGTCAGAGGTCTTGAGTTCTAATCCTGGCTCTGCCACTTGTCAGCTGTGGGACTTTGGGCAAGTCACTTAACTTCTCTGTGCCTCAGTTACCTCATCTGTAAAATGGGATTAAAACTGTGAGCCCCACCTGGGACAACCTGATAACCTTGTATCTGCCCCAGTGCTTAGAACAGTGCTTGGCACATAGTAAGTGCTTAATAAATACCATCATCATCATTATTATTATAGAGATGTTATATATGTAGAACCAACAGGATTTGGTAACAGATTGAATATGTCTGTTGAATGAGAGAGATGAGTCAATCAGTTAGTGGCATTTATTACCCCAGCCCCACAGTACTTTTTTTTTTATATCTGTAATAATTTTTGTACCCTTCAATTTCCCCTAACACTAATCTATTTTAATGTCTGTCTTCCCCAGTAGACTGTAAGCTCCTTTTGGAGAGGAATTGGGTCTACCAACTCTGTTGTATTTTCCCAGGTGATTTGCACACAGTAAGCACTCAATAGGTATGACTGATTGCAGAGCACTGTACTAAGTGCTTGGGATAGTACAATGCAGAAATGAGGATACTGCTAAGGTCATGGGGCTCTTAGGAAGGATGGTGGTGTAGTCTACACTGATGGGTAAGTCTTGGGGAGGACTGTGCTTGGGTGGGGGTATGAGGAGTTCTGTTTTGGACATATTGAGCTTGAGATGTCAGCGGCACATCCAAGTAGAGATGTCCTGAAGGCAGGAGGAAATATGAGATTGCAAAGGTGAGAGGTCAGGACTGGAGGTGTAGATTTGGGAATCATTAACTTGAGAAGGTAGTTGAAACCATGGGAGCAAAAGAGTTGTGAGTTTCTTCTCTTTCTTTGAGTAATATTTAGACTAAGGCATTTCCAGATTTGTCATCATTGTTTATACACTGAATCATTATATAAGTTCTTTGAGTGGACAGAAATTTTCTATGACTGGACTATGAAGGGTTAGCACATAATTTTTTTTCATTTTTTTCACACACAAATCTGTGGATGGGTGCTTTATATTCTTCCTGAAGCTGTATATAGTATTGACCAGTCTTCACAAATAAGAGGTGACTATCAACCTCTTAGAACAAAGATAATAAAAACTGCTGTTACTGGCCAGACGATAGTAATATGCAGCTAGAGCCTGTGGAAACTTTAATTATAGAAAAGCCATGCTTCCTGTTAAGAGGAATTTACTGGAAAGTATCATTCTGAGGCCCACATACAAGTAGAAACCCAGTGTGAAATTGTCATTTGCTACCGAAAAATTGCATTCCCTGTCACCTTGGAAATTAGCCTGGACCTTCAGTGTCTGCCCTCATAGAGAGCTGTCTTTTCATATTTTAAATTTACTTTCTTTCCACTGATGTGTTTCTATCTCTGGGGCTGAGCATTCTGTCGTTGGCAGAAATTATTAGCCAGCTCCATGGCTCATGTCCTTTGAAACTTCTTGTAAAGAAATCCCCCAGATATAGGTCTTTGGATTGCTCCTTTGGCACTGCAGTGAAAAAAAGTATTGTTTTGGGTTGGTTTCTATATAAATTCATTGAAGCTAATGGAGCTGCTTTAGTTCTTTGATTTGGGATACCTTGTGAGAGTCTGACTTTGTACAGTATTTATGCTCTTTAAACAAGGGAGCAACTTGAATAATTAATGGGGAAGGTCCACAAATTATTGAGGAAAGGGGTCTTCGATAAATTATTCAGACATTGAGTCTTCATTTTGCCTATATAGACCCAGATGAAGTGAAGACTTAATAGTGAAGACTTACTAAACCATGCTGCTTACAGGGAAACAGCATAGTATAGTGGATAGAGCATGGGACCGGGAATCAGAAGGGCCTGGGTTCTAATATCAGCTCTGCCACTTGTCTTCTATGTGACCTTGGACAAGTCATTTCACTTCTCTGTGCCTCAGTTACCTCATCTGTAAAATGGGGATTGAGATTGTGAGCCCCATGTGGGACAGGGACTGTATCCAAACCCGATTTGCTTGTATCCACACCAGTGCTTAGTACAGTGCCTAGCACATAGTATGGGCTTAACAAATACCAATAATTATTAATTATTATTATTATTAAATCAATTTTAGAGCTTAGAGTCTTGAAAAATAACACTCAGAGAATTCTTGAAGTATTATCAAAGAGTTAGCTAGATTGTGCTATGGTTCCAGCATCGGCCTTGGAAGCAGATTCAATAATATGACCCTCCCCACCTCACTCTGCAGACCCAGTGAAATAAATTAACTATGCACTCTATTCTCACCTAGTATAAATAGGAAAGAGGGCTATTAGTGAGAATGTATGATAAGCGTTATTCTGAGTTGACAAGCAGATGCATTCCTATTATGTAATATTCTATTCTATTGCAAGAGCTCCACAATCTCTGACCCTTTCAGCACCACTGTGAATTGATGGATCAATTAATGGAAATACATTTCACATTTTAATTGTGTTTCTCATTAATATGGTGAATAAATGATAGTTGGAAAGATTTGGAGGCTTTATTCCTTTGTTGCTCTTTAAAATAAAGCTTGGCTAATTTAAAATAATGTTGGAAGTTGTATATGTGGTGCATAAATATTTTCATTTTGTAATTAAATTATATCAACAAAAAGATTAAGAATGCCGAATTATGCTGAATCCATTTTCTGTCCTGTAATGGAGCAGAATTTTAATTAGCTTTACTTCTAGTACTCATAAACTCATATGTAATCTCTGATTACATGTTCAGTTCAAGTAGACTCCAATTCCTTTCCAAAGCATTCAGAAAAATGTTATTAGGCCCATTTTCCCCTACAACCAAGACATTTTTTAATGAAAAAATACATCTTAAATCTCTGTCATACTAAAGCAAAATAAGTGAACACGTACCTGGATTCTAAAAATAATACACTTAGACATAAACAAAGTCAAGTAGTGATCTTAAAACACATCTTTCATCTCTTTTAACTCTTTAAGTAGATTTTCATTCATTCAATTGTATCGAGTGTGTGCTTACTATGTGCAAAGCACTGTACTAATAAGCATTTGTACTGAAGTGTATTTGGTGTGAATGGACAATTAGGCAACCTGTGCCCAGTAAATGAGAGGAGGAATAGCAAGAATTAACACAAGCAGCAGGGAAAAGGGTGGCATGGATAGGTATGTTTCATTATAGATTCATTCATTCAATCGTATTTAAATTGAGCACTTACTGTGAGCAGAGCACTGTACTAAGTTCTTAGAAATTACAAATACAGCAATAAAGAGAGACAATCACTACCCCCAGTGGGTTTACAGTGTAGGTGGGGGAGACAGACATCAAAACAAGTAAGTAGGCATCAGTATAAATAAATAGAATTAAAGATATATACATATATACATAAGTGGTGTGGGGCGGAGGTGGGAGGGAAAAGCAAAGGGAGCAAATTGAGGTGACACACAAGGGAGGGGGATCTGAGGAAAAGGGGGCTTAGTTTGGGAAAGTCTCTTGGAGGAGGTGTGCCTTCAGTAGGGCTTTGAATGGGGGAAGAGTGATTGTTTAGCAGATTTGAGGATGGAGGGCGTTCCAGGCCAGAGGTGGGACGCAGGCCATGGGTCGGCAACGAGACAGGTGAGATCGAGGCACAGTGAGAAGGTTAGCACCAGAGGAGCGGAATGTGCAGGCTGGGATATAGAAGGAGAGAAGGGCGGTAAGGTAGAGGGGGCAAATGTTGGAGAACTTTAAAGCCAATAGTGAGTTTTTGTTTGATATCGAGGTTGATAGGCTATGACTGGAGATTTTTGAGGAGGGGGGTGACATGCCCTGATGAAGATCTATCTGATCATAGTAGCCTGAAAAAGTTAGCACACCTCACAAAGTGCCCATCTTGCATTTATGAAGTAACTTTCTCATCTATAGGCATTAGTTCAAAAAATTCCCCACCTGTAATTTATGCTGTCTCCCCCTGTAGACCGTGAGCTCCTTGTGGTCAGGAACATGTCTACTAACTATTGTGGTATTTGTTAAATGCTTACTGTGTGCCAGGCACTGTACTAGCGCTGGGGTAGATACAACTTAATTGGGTTGGACACAGTCCCTATCCCACATAGGGCTCACAGTCTCAATCCTCATTTTACAGATGAGGGAACTGAGGTACAGAAAAGTTAAGTGATTTGCCCAAGATCACACAGCAGGTAAATGGCAGAGTCAGGATTAGAACCCAGGTCCTTCTGACTCCCAGGCCCATGCCCTATCCACTACTGCTTCTCTATGTTTTTACTCTCCCAAGAGCTTAGTACAGTGCTCTGCACACAGTTAGCACTCAGTAAATATGATTGATGGATGGATAGAGTTTTATTGGTAGATCCCCAAATTTCAGGTCCCACCCTAATTTTCCAGGGCCACCTCCTTCCCCTTGAACCTGCTGAATCTCTAGGGTTTATCAGTTTTATCTCTACAAAAGTATGCCGGGAATTTAATATAAATTGAAAAAGAATACAATTTTTCATTATCCACTGCAGTAACTTGAAACAGGCAAGACATGACTGGGAAATCAAAAAGACAAACTTGAAGGATAAATAAGTAATGGGAGTGTTACACAATTTCCAGTCGAAGCAGAAGGCAGTTATTAGTTTTATTTAAACCTTCATTATTGGAAAAAACCCTTCTAAAATCACACCTCCTTCAAGAGGCCTTCCCCGACTAAACCCTCATTTCTCCTACTCCTGCTCCCTTCTGCATTGCTTATGCACCTGGAGCTGCACATGTAACATTCACCCACACAATCAACCCCACAGTACTTATGTACATATCTTTATACTTTGCCATTTTTCCCATATGTAATTTATTTCAATATCTGTCTCCCGCTATAGAGTGTAAGTTCCTTGTATGCAGGGATCCATTCTATTGTACTCTCCCAAACACTTAGTAGAGTGCCCTGCACAGAGTAGGTGCTCAGTAAAAACCATCAATTGATCGACTGAAAGAGAGGGAAAGAGAAAAAGAAGGGGAGAGGAGATGGAGAAAGAGGAGGCAAAAGATACTCATCCTTCCTTTTCACCACAGTGCCCATCTTGTCCCCAGCAGGGACTGAGGTTGGGTACAAGTGGAGCCAGGTGTGAGAAGCCCACCCTCCCCCATCCCAAGGCCCATAAGAAACCATGATCCATCTCACCTTCACCCAATCTACCCAACTCCCAGGATATCCACTAGGAATAGAATGGGGACCGGAGATCTAGAACCACTCTGGAGTAGTGTACACTCCTTGGGAAAGTACCATTGCAGCAGAATTCACAGGCCAGGATCCACTGGCCACATAGCCACCCAGGAAGTGACCAATGCCATAAGCAGGTTGTTTCCTCAGCTCCTCTTTTGTTTCTCATCCCTTAACTCTGAATGCCCTTCAAGGCTTTGTTCTGGATCCCCTACTCTTCTCTAATTATATCCACTCCTCTCCATCATAGAGCTCATCTGCTTCCATAGCTTTAGTTAACCACCTCTATGCAGATAGCTCCCAAATCTATCTCACCAGCCCAGATCTCTCTCCTTATCTATAATCTTGCATTTCTTCTTGCCGGCTGGATATTTTCACATGGAAATCCCACTGGCACCTTAAGATCAATATTGTCTAAAACTGAACTCCACTTCTTCCCTCCCAAATCTTCTTTCCTCACTGTCATTATATTTGACATCACCATCATTCTCTCTATCCCAAAATCCATAAATTTGGCATTATCCTGAACAACTCTTGTTCTTTCAACTTTCACATTCATTCTGTTGCTAAATTCTGTTATTTTTTCTCCCACAGCATTTACTGGTTCTGCTCCTTCTTCTCCATCAAAATGGCTACCACCATGGGCTAGGCATTTACCATATTAATAATAATAATAATAATGGTGGTATTTGTTAAGTGCTTACTATGTGCAAAGCACTGTTCTAAGCGCTGGAGGGATACAAGGAGATTTGGTCATGAGCTCCGGGACTCTCTCGGCCACTAGCCGTTTGACTTTGAGTTTGATTGGGTCGGGTCGGGTCGACCCCCGACCCTGGTCATCACCTGCTTATTAACACTATTGTATTGTATCATACTGTATAATGTTGCTATATTACCGATTTCGTTTGTTGCTGTTTATTGTTGTCAGTGCTGCCACCCACCTCTCTGGCCTCACCATGTCCCTCCTTCCCCTCTCCTCCCGCCCGCCCCTTTCTATCCTCCCCTTCCCCTTCCCCTCTCTCGCTCAGCTCTTTCCCGCTCTCTCCTCTGCCTCCTCCCTCCCTCCCTCCCCTCCCCCGCCCTAGAACCCCACTTTACCAGCGCTACCCCTCTTCTCCCTCCCCCTACTCTCCCCCCCACCAAACCCCCTCCTCACCCCCTCCCCCTTCCCTCTTCCCCACCCACGCCCCATCCCAGTCCTCCTGTCCCACCGCTACCCCTCCCCCCGCTCTCCCCCCCTCCCCGGCTTGCACCCACAGCTACTTTCAAGTGTGGCCTCTGGAACCCCCGCTCCATTACAGGTAAACTACCTTTCGTCCATGACCTTTCCTTTCCTGCTCTCTCCTCCTCCTCGACCTTTCAGAAATGTGGCTCACTCCCGAAGACACAGTCTCCGCTGCTGCTCTCTCCAGCAGAGGCCTCTCCTTCTCCCACTCCCCCAGACTCACCGGTAAGGGAGGAGGCATCGGCTTCCTCCTCTCACCCTGTTGCCGCTTCCGCACTATCCCTCCTCCCCCCTCCCGCTCCTTCCCCTCCTTCGAAGCCCATATCATTCACCTCTACCACCCCCTCCAGATACTTGTTGCTGTCATCTACCGCCCTCCTGGTCCCACCTCCAACTTCTTCAACCACCTAGACCCCTTTCTCACCTTCCTTTTCTCCTTCTCTCTGCCCACTCTGATCCTCGGAGGCTTCAACATCCACATGGATGTACGCGATGACTCCTCTGCCACCCGCCTGCTATCCCTCCTTGACTCTGCCGACCTCCTGCTCCACCATACCGCGCCCACTCACTGACTCGGTCACACCCTCGATCTCGTCATCTCCTACCGCTGCACTATCTCCTCCCTCACCAACTCTGAAATCCCTCTCTCTGACCATAACCTTCTCACCTGCCTCATCTCTCACACTCCCTCCCCCTGCAAATCTTTGCTACTGCCCCACAGAGACCTCCACTCTCTTGATCCCATCCGTCTTTCCAAAAGCATCTCTCCTCACCTTGCCGCCTTGTCCTCACTTCCCACTCTCGATGATCAGGTCTCCGCTCTCAACTCCACCCTCTCTACTCATCTCAACTCTCTCGCCCCCCTTTCCCTCCGCCACTCTCGCTCCACTAACCCACAGCCCTGGATCACCTCCTCTGTCCATCTCCTATGCTCCTATGCTCGAGCTGCTGAGCTCTGCTGGCGAAAGTCCAAGCACCAAGCCGACCTTATCCATTGCAAATTTATCCTTTCCTGCCTTAACTCTGCCCTCTCCTCCGCCAGGCAAAACTTCTTCTCCTCCCTCATCGACACCCATGCCCATCACCCCCGCCAATTGTTCCGGACCTTTAACTCTCTCCTTAGGCCCCCTGTTCCTCCCCCTCCCCCATCTCTCACCCCCAATCATCTGGCCACCTACTTCATCACGAAAATCAACACAATCAGGTCTGAGGTCCCCAAAGTCACCCCTCCCCCTCTCCCCTCCCCCCCACCAACCCTCTCCCCCACTTTTCCATCCTTCCCTGCAGTATCCTCAGAGGAGATCTCCTCCCTCCTCGCAAGTGCCACCCCCTCCACCTGCGCCTCAGACCCCATTCCCACTCACCTTATAAAAACCATCACCCCTGCCCTCCTCCCTTCCTTAACTTCTATTTTTAATCACTCAATCTCCAATGGCTCCTTCCCCTCTGCCTTCAAACATGCGCACGTCTCCCCCATCCTAAAAAAACCCGCTCTCGACCCCACTTCCCGTTCCAGTTATCGCCCTATCTCCCTACTACCCTTCCTTTCCAAAATCCTAGAATGAGTCATCTACAATCGCTGCTTATAATTCCTTAACTCCCATTCCTTCCTGGACCCCCTCCAATCTGGCTTCTGTCCCCTCCACTCTACCGAGACTGCTCTCTCTAAGGTCACCCAGGACCTCCTTCTTGCCAAATCCAATGGCTCCTACTCCATTCTAATCCTCCTTGACCTCTCTGCTGCCTTTGACACTGTCGACCATCCCCTCCTCCTCCACACCTTATCTCACCTTGGCTTCACAGACTCCGTCCTCTCCTGGTTCTCCTCTTATCTCTCTGGCCAGTCATTCTCGGTCTCCTTCGCAGGCGCCTCCTCCCCCTCCCATCCTTTAACTGTTGGAGTTCCTCAAGGGTCAGTTCTTGGCCGTCTTCTGTTCTCCATTTACACTCACTCCCATGGTGAACTCATTCGCTCTCACGGCTTTGATTACCATCTCTACGCTGATGACACAGAGATCTACATCTCTGCCCCTGTCGTCTCCCCGTCCCTTCAGGCTCGCATCTCCTCCTGCCTCCAGGATGTCTCCACCTGGATGTCGGCCCGCCACCTAAAACTCAGCATGAGCAAAACTGAGCTCCACATCTTCCCTCCCAAGCCCGGTCCTCTCCCAGACTTCCCTATCACCATAGATGGCACGACCATCCTTCCCATCTCTCAGGCCCGCAATCTTGGTGTCATCTTTGACTCGTTTCTCTCGTTCACCCCACACATCCTATCCGTTACCAAGACCTGCCGGTTTCACCTTTACACTATCACCAAGATCCACGTTTTCCTCTCCACCCAAATGGCTACCTTACTGCTACAGGCTCTCGTTATATCCCGGCTAGACTACTGTGTCAGCCTTCTCTCTGACCTCCCTTCCTCCTCTCTCGCCCCGCTCCAGTCTATTCTTCACTCCGCTGCCCGGCTCATCTTCCTGCAGAAACGATCTGGGCATGTCACTCCCCTTCTTAAACACCTCCAATGGTTGCCTATCAACCTCCGCTCCAAACAAAAACTCCTCACTCTAGGCTTCAAGGCTCTCCATCACCTTGCCCCTTCCTACCTCTCCTCCCTTCTCTCTTTCTACTGCCCACCCCGCATGCTCTGCTCCTCTGCCGCCCACCTCCTCACCGTCCCTCGGTCTCGCCTATCCCGCCATCGACCTCTGGGCCATGTCCTCCCGCGGTCCTGGAATGCCCTCCCTCCTCACCTCCGCCAAACTAATTCTCTTCCCCTCTTCAAAACCCTACTTAAAACTCACCTCCTCCAAGAGGCCTTCCCAGACTGAACTCCCCTTCTCCCTCTACTCCCTCTACCACCCCCCCCTTCACCTCTCCGCAGCTTAACCCTCTTTTCCCCCCATTTCCCTCTGCTCCTCCCCCACCCTTCCCATCCCCTCAGCACTGTACTCGTCTGCTCAACTGTATATATTTTCATTATCCTATTTATTTTGTTAATTAAATGTACATCACCTTGATTCTATTTAGTTGCCATTGTTTTTACGAGATGTTCTTCCCCTTGACTCTATTTATTGCCATTGTTCTTGTCTTTCTGTCTCCCCCGATTAGACTGTAAACCCATCAAACGGCAGGGACTGTCTCTATCTGTTGCCGACTTGTTCATTCCAAGCGCTTAGTACAGTGCTCTGCACATAGTAAGCGCTCAATAAATACTATTGAATGAATGAACCAGGAGATCAGGTCTTAATAATAATAATGTTGGTATTTGTTAAGCGCTTACTATGTGCTGAGCACTGTTCTAAGCGCTGGGGTAGACACAGGGGAATCAGGATGTCCCACGTGGGGCTCACAGTCTTAATCCCCATTTTACAGATGAGGTAACTGAGGCACAGAGAAGTTAAGTGACTTGCCCACAGTCACACAGCTAAGTGGCAGAGCTGGGATTCGAACTCATGACCTCTGACTCCAAAGCCCGTGCTCTTTCCACTGAGCCACGCTGCTTCTCTATGCTGCTTCCCATGTGGGCTCACAGTTTTAATCCCCATTTTACAGATGAGGTAATTGAGGCACAGAGAAGTTAAGTGACTTGCCCAAAGTCACACAGCTGGTAAGCGGCGGAGCCGGGATTAGAACCCATGACCTCTGACTCCCAAACCCGGGCTCTTTCCACTGAGCCACGCTGCTTCTCTATTCTGGCTATTCTGTATATTCTGGCTATATCACCACATCAACCCTCTCACTGGTCTCCCTGCTTCCAGCCTACCCTCTTTCTATTCCACACTTCACTCTGCTGCTCAGTTCATCTTTCTAAAAACCATTCTGCCCATTTTGGCACTCAAAAACCTCAAATGGTTACCCATTACTCTCTGCATCAAGCATAAGCTCTTGGTCATTGTCTTGTGGCACTTCATCAGCTCTCTGCCTCTTACTTATTCAGTCTCTTCTCCCCCTTCATCCCAGGTTGCATTCTCTGTTCTTCCCCAACCTTACTTCACTGTGCCTCATTTCTGACTCTCTCACCTCACCCAGGCTCCTGCCCTGCCTATAATTCTCTCCCCTTTCAAATCTGCCAGACCACAGTTCTCATCTCTAAAACCTTTCTGAAATCCTACCTTCTTGAAGTAGCCTTCCCTTATTAATTTATATTCTCTCCATCTTACATCTCCTTAAATATCATCTCAGCACTTTAACATTCACAACTTCCTATTTTGTACTTTTGTATATATCGATTTACATTTAAGC